>NC_088234.1:1542763-1695263 GCF_036934945.1 Oncorhynchus masou masou | reverse complement strand
GTGTTACAGTAGTATTATAACAGGACTTACCGTAGCTGGCAGTATAACAGGAAGGCTGTAGGGAGTTACAGTAGTATAATAACAGTACTTACCGTAGCTGTAGCTGGCAGTATAACAGGAAGGCTGTAGGGTGTTACAGTAGTATAATAACAGTACTTACCGTAGCTGTAGTTGGCAGTATAACAGGAAGGCTGTAGGGTGTTACAGTATTATTATAAAAGGACTTACCGTACCTGGCAGTATAACAGGAAGGCTGTAGGGTGTTACAGTAGTATTATAACAGGACTTACCGTAGCTGTAGCTGGCAGTATAACAGGAAGGCTGTAGGTAGTTACAGTAGTATTATAACAGGACTTACCGTAGCTGGCAGTATAACAGGAAGGCTGTAGGGTGTTACAGTAGTATAATAACAGTACTTGCCGTAGCTGTAGTTGGCAGTATAACAGGAAGGCTGTAGGGTGTTACAGTAGTATTATAACAGGACTTACCGTAGCTGTACCTGGCAGTATAACAGGAAGGCTGTAGGGTGTTACAGTAGTATTATAACAGGACTTACCGTAGCTGTAGCTGGCAGTATAACAGGAAGGCTGTAGGGTGTTACAGTAGTATAATAACAGTACTTACCGTAGCTGTAGTTGGCAGTATAACAGGAAGGCTGTAGGGTGTTACAGTATTATTATAAAAGGACTTACCGTACCTGGCAGTATAACAGGAAGGCTGTAGGGTGTTACAGTAGTATTATAACAGGACTTACCGTAGCTGTAGCTGGCAGTATAACAGGAAGGCTGTAGGGAGTTACAGTAGTATAATAACAGTACTTACCGTAGCTGTATCTGGCAGTATAACAGGAAGGCTGTAGGGATTTACAGTAATATTATAACAGGACTTACCTTAGCTGGCAGTATAACAGGAAGGCTGTAGATAGTTACAGTAGTATTATAACAGGACTTACCGTAGCTGGCAGTATAACAGGAAGGCTGTAGGTAGTTACAGTAGTATTATAACAGGACTTACTGTAGCTGTAGCTGGCAGTATAACAGGAAGGCTGTAGGGTGTTACAGTAGTATTATAACAGGACTTACCGTAGCTGTAATTGGCAGTATAACAGGAAGGCTGTAGGGAGTTGCAGTGGTATTAAAACAGGACTTAGTGTAGCTGTAGCTGGCAGTATAACAGGAAGGCTGTAGGGAGTTACAGTAGTATAATAACAGGACTTACCGTAGCTGGCAGTATAACAGGAAGGCTCTAGAGAGGTACAGTAGTATTATAACAGGACCTACTGTAGCTGTAGTTGGCAGTATAACAGGAAGGCTGTAGGGAGTTACAGTAGTATTATAACAGGACTTACCGTAGCTGTAGCTGGCAGTATAACAGGAAGGCTGTAGGGAGTTACAGTAGTATTATATAAGGACTTACCGTAGCAGGCAGTATAACAGGAAGGCTGTAAAGATTTACAGTAGTATTATATCAGGACTTACCGTAGCTGGCAGTATAACAGGAAGGCTGTGGAGAAATACAGTAGTATTATAAAAGGACTTACTGTACCTGGCAGTATAACAGGAAGGCTGTAGGGCGTTACAGGAGTATTATAACAGGACTTGCCGTAGCTGTAGCTGGCAGTATAACAGGAAGGCTGTAGGTAGTTACTGTAGTATTATAACAGGACTTACCGTAGCTGTAGCTGGCAGTATAACAGGAAGGCTGTAGGTAGTTACAGTAGTATTAAAACAGGACTTACCGTAGCTGTAGCTGGCAGTATAACCGGAAGGCTGTAGGTAGTTACTGTAGTATTATAACAGGACTTACCGTAGCTGTAGCTGGCAGTATAACAGGAAGGCTGTAGGTAGTTACAGTAGTATTATAACAGGACTTACCGTAGCTGGCAGTATAACAGGAAGGCTCTAGAGAGGTACAGTAGTATTATAACAGGACCTACTGTAGCTGTAGTTGGCAGTATAACAGGAAGGCTGTAGGGAGTTACAGTAGTATTATAACAGGACTTACCGTAGCTGTAGCTGGCAGTATAACAGGAAGGCTGTAGGGAGTTACAGTAGTATTATAACAGGACTTACCGTAGCTGGCAGTACAACAGGAAGGCTGTAGGGATTTACAGTAGTATTATAACAGGACTTACCGTAGCTGTAGCTGGCAGTATAACAGGAAGGCTGTAGGGAGTTACAGTAGTATTATAACAGGACTTACCGTAGCTGGCAGTACAACAGGAAGGTTGTAGGGAGTTACAATAGTATTATAACAGGACTTACCGTAGCTGTAGCTGACAGAATAACAGAAAGGCTGTAGGGAGATACAGTAGTATTATAACAGGATTACCGTAGCTGTAATTGGCAGTATAACAGGAAGGCTGTAGGTAGTTACAGTAGAATTATATTAGGACTTGATGTAGCTGGCAGTATAACAGGAAGGCTGTAGGTAGTTACAGTAGTATTATATCAGGACTTACTGTAGCTGCATCTGGCAGTATAACAGGAAGGCTGTAGGGAGTTACAGTAGTATAATAACAGTACTTGCCGTAGCTGTAGTTGGCAGTATAACAGGAATGCTGTAGGGTGTTACAGTAGTATAATAACAGTACTTGCCGTAGCTGTAGTTGGCAGTATAACAGGAAGGCTGTAGGGTGTTACAGTAGTATAATAACAGTACTTGCCGTAGCTGTAGTTGGCAGTATAACAGGAATGCTGTCGGGAGTTACAGTAGTATTATAACAGGACTTATCGTACCTGGCAGTATAACAGGAAGGCTGTAGGGAGTTACAGTAGTATTATAACAGGACTTATCGTACCTGGCAGTATAACAGGAAGGCTGTAGGTAGTTACTGTAGTATTATAACAGGACTTACCGTAGCTGTATCTGGCAGTATAACAGGAAGGCTGTAGGGTGTTACAGTAGTATAATAACAGTACTTGCCGTAGCTGTAGTTGGCAGTATAACAGGAATGCTGTAGGGTGTTACAGTAGTATTATAACAGGACTTACCGTAGCTGTACCTGGCAGTATAACAGGAAGGCTGTAGGGTGTTACAGTAGTATAATAACAGTACTTGCCGTAGCTGTAGTTGGCAGTATAACAGGAATGCTGTCGGGAGTTACAGTAGTATTATAACAGGACTTATCGTACCTGGCAGTATAACAGGAAGGCTGTAGGTAGTTACTGTAGTATTATAACAGGACTTACCGTAGCTGTATCTGGCAGTATAACAGGAAGGCTGTAGGGATTTACAGTAGTATTATAACAGGACTTACCGTAGCTGGCAGTATAACAGGAAGGCTGTAGGTAGTTACAGTAGTATTATAACAGGACTTACCGTAGCTGTAGTTGGCAGTATAACAGGAAGGCTGTAGGGATTTACAGTAGTATTATATCAGGACTTACCGTAGCTGGCAGTATAACAGGAAGGCTGTGGAGAAATACAGTAGTATTATAAAAGGACTTACTGTACCTGGCAGTATAACAGGAAGGCTGTAGGGTGTTACTGCAGTATTATAACAGGACTTACTGTAGCTGTAGCTGGCAGTATGACAGGAAGGCTGTAGGGTGTTACTGCAGTATTATAACAGGACTTACTCTAGCTGGCAGTATAACAGGAAGGCTGTAGGGTGTTACTGCAGTATTATAACAGGACTAACCGTAGCTGTAGCTGGCAGTATAACCGGAAGGCTGTAGGTATTTACAGTAGTATTATAACAGGACTTACCGTAGCTGGCAGTATAACAGGAAGGCTGTAGGGTGTTACTGCAGTGTTATAACAGGACTAACCGTAGCTGTAGCTGGCAGTATAACAGGAAGGCTGTAGGTAGTTACAGTAGTATTATAACAGGACTTACCGTAGCTGTAGTTGGCAGTATAACAGGAAGGCTGTAGGGTGTTACTGTAGTATTATAACAGGACTTACCGTAGCTGTAGCTGGCAGTATAACAGGAAGGCTGTAGGGTGTTACAGTAGTATTATATCAGGACTTACCGAAGCTGGCAGTATAACAGGAAGGCTGTAGGTAGTTACAGTAGTATTATAACAGGACTTACCGTAGCTGTAATTGGCAGTATAACAGGAAGGCTGTAGGTAGTTACAGTAGTATTATAACAGGACTTACCGTAGCTGTAATTGGCAGTATAACAGGAAGGCTGTAGGTAGTTACAGTAGTATTATAACAGGACTTACCGTAGCTGTATCTGGCAGTATAACAGGAAGGCTGCAGGTAGTTACAGTAGTATTATAACAGGACTTACCGTAGCTGTAATTGGCAGTATAACAGGAAGGCTGTAGGGAGTTATAGTAGTATTATAGCAGTACTTGCCGTAGCTGTATCTGGCAGTATAACAGGAAGGCTGTAGGGAGTTATAGTAGTATTATAGCAGTACTTGCCGTAGCTGTAGTTGGCAGTATAACAGGAATGCTGTCGGGAGTTACAGTAGTATTATAACAGGACTTACCATACCTGGCAGTATAACAGGAAGGCTGTAGGGTGTTACAGTAGTATTATATCAGGACTTACCGTAGCTGGCAGTATAACAGGACGGCTGTAGGAAGTTACAGTAGTTTTATATTAGCACTTACCGTAGCTGTACCTGGCAGTATAACAGGAAGGCTGTAGGGTGTTACAGTAGTATTATATAAGGACTTACCGTAGCTGGCAGTATAACAGGAAGGCTGTAGGGATTTACAGTAGTATTATATTAGGACTTACGTAGCTGTTGCTGGCAGTATAACAGGAAGGCTGTAGGGAGTTACAGTAGTATAATAACAGTATTTACCGTAGCTGTAGTAGGTAGTATAACAGGAAGGCTTTAGGGAGTTACAGTAGTATTATACCAGGACTTACCGTAGCTGTAGCTGGCAGTATAACAGGAAGGCTGTTGGGAATTACAGTAATATAATAACAGTACTTACCGTAGCTGGCAGTATAACAGGAAGGCTGTAGGGAGTTACAGTAGTATATTAACAGTACTTACCGCAGCTGCAGTTGGCAGTATAACAGGAAGGCTGTAGGGTTTTACAGTAGTATTATAACAGGACTTACCGTAGCTGGCAGTATAACAGGAAGGCTGTAGGGTGTTACAGTAGTATTATATAAGGACTTACCGTAGCTGGCAGTATAACAGGAAGGCTGTAGGGAGTTACAGTAGCATCGTATCAGGACTTACCGTAGCTGTAGCTGGCAGTATAACAGGAAAGCTGTTGGTAGTTACAGTAGTATTATATCAGGACTTACTGTAGCTGGCAGTATAACAGGAAGGCTGTAGGGAGTTACAGTAGTATTATAACAGGACTTACCGTAGCTGGCAGTATAACAGGAAGGCTGTAGGGATTTACAGTAGTATTATATTAGGACTTACGTAGCTGTAGTTGGCAGTATAACAGGAAGGCTGTAGGGAGTTACAGTAGTATAATAACAGTACTTACCGTAGCTGGCAGTATAACAGGAAGGCTGTAAAGATTTACAGTAGTATTATATCAGGACTTACTGTAGCTGTACCTGGCAGTATAACAGGAAGGCTGTAGGGAGTTACAGTAGTATTATAACAGGACTTACCGTAGCTGGCAATATAACAGGAAGGCTGTAGGGTGTTACAGTAGTATTATATAAGGACTTACCGTAGCTGGCAGTATAACAGGAAGGCTGTAGGGATTTACAGTAGTATTATATTAGGACTTACGTAGCTGTAGTTGGCAGTATAACAGGAAGGCTGTAGGGAGTTATAGTAGTATTATAGCAGTACTTGCCGTAGCTGTAGTTGGCAGTATAACAGGAATGCTGTCGGGAGTTACAGTAGTATTATAACAGGACTTACCATACCTGGCAGTATAACAGGAAGGCTGTAGGGTGTTACAGTAGTATTATATCAGGACTTACCGTAGCTGGCAGTATAACAGGACGGCTGTAGGAAGTTACAGTAGTTTTATATTAGCACTTACCGTAGCTGTACCTGGCAGTATAACAGGAAGGCTGTAGGGTGTTACAGTAGTATTATATAAGGACTTACCGTAGCTGGCAGTATAACAGGAAGGCTGTAGGGATTTACAGTAGTATTATATTAGGACTTACGTAGCTGTTGCTGGCAGTATAACAGGAAGGCTGTAGGGAGTTACAGTAGTATAATAACAGTATTTACCGTAGCTGTAGTAGGTAGTATAACAGGAAGGCTTTATGGAGTTACAGTAGTATTATACCAGGACTTACCGTAGCTGTAGCTGGCAGTATAACAGGAAGGCTGTTGGGAATTACAGTAATATAATAACAGTACTTACCGTAGCTGGCAGTATAACAGGAAGGCTGTAGGGAGTTACAGTAGTATATTAACAGTACTTACCGCAGCTGCAGTTGGCAGTATAACAGGAAGGCTGTAGGGTTTTACAGTAGTATTATAACAGGACTTACCGTAGCTGGCAGTATAACAGGAAGGCTGTAGGGTGTTACAGTAGTATTATATAAGGACTTACCGTAGCTGGCAGTATAACAGGAAGGCTGTAGGGATTTACAGTAGTATTATATTAGGACTTACGTAGCTGTTGCTGGCAGTATAACAGGAAGGCTGTAGGGAGTTACAGTAGCATCGTATCAGGACTTACCGTAGCTGTAGCTGGCAGTATAACAGGAAAGCTGTTGGTAGTTACAGTAGTATTATATCAGGACTTACTGTAGCTGGCAGTATAACAGGAAGGCTGTAGGGAGTTACAGTAGTATTATAACAGGACTTACCGTAGCTGGCAGTATAACAGGAAGGCTGTAGGGATTTACAGTAGTATTATATTAGGACTTACGTAGCTGTAGTTGGCAGTATAACAGGAAGGCTGTAGGGTGTTACAGTAGTATAATAACAGTACTTACCGTAGCTGGCAGTATAACAGGAAGGCTGTAAAGATTTACAGTAGTATTATATCAGGACTTACTGTAGCTGTACCTGGCAGTATAACAGGAAGGCTGTAGGGAGTTACAGTAGTATTATAACAGGACTTACCGTAGCTGGCAATATAACAGGAAGGCTGTAGGGTGTTACAGTAGTATTATATAAGGACTTACCGTAGCTGGCAGTATAACAGGAAGGCTGTAGGGATTTACAGTAGTATTATATTAGGACTTACGTAGCTGTAGTTGGCAGTATAACAGGAAGGCTGTAGGGAGTTACAGTAGCATCGTATCAGGACTTACCGTAGCTGTAGCTGGCAGTATAACAGGAAGGCTGTAGGGTGTTACAGTGGTATTAAAACAGGACTTTGCGTAGCGGTAGCTGGCAGTATAACAGGAAGGCTGTAGGGAGTTACAGTAGTATTATAACAGGACTTACCGTAGCTGTAGCTGGCAGTATAACAGGAAGGCTGTAGGGAGTTACAGTAGTATAATAACAGTACTTACCGTAGCTGTAGTTGGCAGTATAACAGGAAGGCTGTAGGGAGTTACTGTAGTATTATAACAGGACTTAACGTAGCTGTACCTGGCAGTATAACAGGAAGGCTGTAGGGTGTTACAGTAGTATAATAACAGTACTTACCGTAGCTGTAGTTGGCAGTATAACAGGAAGGCTGTAGGTAGTTACAGTAGTATTATAACAGGACTTACCATAGCTGGCAGTATAACAGGAAGGCTGTAGGGTGTTACAGTAGTATTATAACAGGACTTACCGTAGCTGTTGCTGGCAGTATAACAGGAAGGCTGTAGGGTGTTACAGTAGTATTATAACAGGACTTACCGTAGCTGGCAGTATAACAGGAAGGCTGTAGGTAGTTACAGTAGTATTATAACAGGACTTACCGTAGCTGTAGTTGGCAGTATAACAGGAAGGCTGTAGGGATTTACAGTAGTATTATATCAGGACTTACCGTAGCTGGCAGTATAACAGGAAGGCTGTGGAGAAATACAGTAGTATTATAAAAGGACTTACTGTACCTGGCAGTATAACAGGAAGGCTGTAGGGTGTTACTGCAGTATTATAACAGGACTTACTGTAGCTGGCAGTATAACAGGAAGGCTGTAGGGTGTTACTGCAGTATTATAACAGGACTAACCGTAGCTGTAGCTGGCAGTATAACCGGAAGGCTGTAGGGATTTACAGTAGTATTATATTAGGACTTACGTAGCTGTAGTTGGCATTATAACAGGAAGGCTGTAGGGAGTTACAGTAGTATAATAACAGTACTTACCGTAGCTGGCAGTATAACAGGAAGGCTGTAGGGAGTTACAGTAGCATCGTATCAGGACTTACCGTAGCTGTAGCTGGCAGTATAACAGGAAGGCTGTAGGGTGTTACAGTGGTATTAAAACAGGACTTTGCGTAGCTGTAGCTGGCAGTATAACAGGAAGGCTGTAGGGAGTTACAGTAGTATTATAACAGGACTTACCGTAGCTGTAGCTGGCAGTATAACAGGAAGGCTGTAGGGAGTTACAGTAGTATAATAACAGTACTTACCGTAGCTGTAGTTGGCAGTATAACAGGAAGGCTGTAGGGAGTTACTGTAGTATTATAACAGGACTTAACGTAGCTGGCAGTATAACAGGAAGGCTGTAGGGTGTTACAGTAGTATTATAACAGGACTTACCGTAGCTGTTGCTGGCAGTATAACAGGAAGGCTGTAGGGTGTTACAGTAGTATTATAACAGGACTTACCGTAGCTGTAGCTGGCAGTATAACAGGAAGGCTGTGGAGAAATACAGTAGTATTATAATAGGACCTACTGTAGCTGTAGTTGGCAGTATAACAGGAAGGCTGTAGGGATTTACAGTAGTATTATATCAGGACTTACCGTAGCTGGCAGTATAACAGGAAGGCTGTAGGGATTTACAGTAGTATTATATTAGGACTTACGTAGCTGTTGCTGGCAGTATAACAGGAAGGCTGTAGGGAGTTACGGTAGTATAATAACAGTATTTACCGTAGCTGTAGCTGGTAGTATAACAGGAAGGCTTTAGGGAGTTACAGTAGTATTATACCAGGACTTACCGTAGCTGTAGCTGGCAGTATAACAGGAAGGCTGTTGGGAATTACAGTAATATAATAACAGTACTTACCGTAGCTGGCAGTATAACAGGAAGGCTGTAGGGAGTTACAGTAGTATATTAACAGTACTTACCGCAGCTGTAGTTGGCAGTATAACAGGAATGCTGTCGGGAGTTACAATAGTATTATAACAGGACTTACCGTAGCTGGCAGTATAACAGGAAGGCTGTAGGGTGTTACAGTAGTATTATATAAGGACTTACCGTAGCTGGCAGTATAACAGGAAGGCTGTAGGGATTTACAGTAGTATTATAACAGGACTTACGTAGCTGTTGCTGGCAGTATAACAGGAAGGCTGTAGGGAGTTACAGTAGTATAATAACAGTATTTACCGTAGCTGTAGCTGGCAGTATAACAGGAATGCTGTAGGGAGTTACAGTAGTATAATAACAGTATTTACCGTAGCTGTAGCTGGCAGTATAACAGGAAGGCTGTTGGGAATTACAGTAATATAATAACAGTACTTACCGTAGCTGGCAGTATAACAGGAATGCTGTAGGGAGTTACAGTAGCATCGTATCAGGACTTACCGTAGCTGTAGCTGGCAGTATAACAGGAAGGCTGTATGGTGTTACAGTGGTATTAAAACAGGACTTCGCGTAGCTGTAGCTGGCAGTATAACAGGAAGGCTGTAGGGAGTTACAGTAGTATTATAACAGGACTTACCGTAGCTGTAGCTGGCAGTATAACAGGAAGGCTGTAGGGAGTTACAGTAGTATAATAACAGTACTTACCGTAGCTTTAGTTGGCAGTATAACAGGAAGGCTGTAGGGAGTTACAGTAGTATTATAACAGGACTTACCGTAGCTGTACCTGGCAGTATAACAGGAAGGCTGTAGGGTAGTTACAGTAGTATATAACAGGAATAACAGTAGTATTATATCAGGACAGTAGCTGGCAGTATAACAGGAAGGCTGTAGGGTGTTACAGTAGTATAATAACAGTACTTACCGTAGCTTTAGTTGGCAGTATAACAGGAAGGCTGTAGGGTGTTACAGTAGTATTATAACAGGACTTACCGTAGCTGTAGCTGGCAGTATAACAGGAAGGCTGTAGGTATTTACAGTAGTATTATATCAGGACTTACCGTAGCTGGCAGTATAACAGGAAGGCTGTGGAGAAATACAGTAGTATTATAATAGGACCTACTGTAGCTGTAGTTGGCAGTATAACAGGAAGGTTGTAGGGAGTTACAGTAGTATTATAACAGGACTTATCGTACCTGGCAGTATAACAGGAAGGCTGTAGGGTGTTACAGTAGTATTATAACAGGACTTACCGTAGCTGTTGCTGGCAGTATAACAGGAAGGCTGTAGGGTGTTACAGTAGTATTATAACAGGACTTACCGTAGCTGTAGCTGGCAGTATAACAGGAAGGCTGTGGAGAAATACAGTAGTATTATAATAGGACCTACTGTAGCTGTAGTTGGCAGTATAACAGGAAGGCTGTAGGGATTTACAGTAGTATTATATCAGGACTTACCGTAGCTGGCAGTATAACAGGAAGGCTGTAGGGATTTACAGTAGTATTATATTAGGACTTACGTAGCTGTTGCTGGCAGTATAACAGGAAGGCTGTAGGGAGTTACGGTAGTATAATAACAGTATTTACCGTAGCTGTAGCTGGTAGTATAACAGGAAGGCTTTAGGGAGTTACAGTAGTATTATACCAGGACTTAGCGTAGCTGTAGCTGGCAGTATAACAGGAAGGCTGTTGGAAATTACAGTAATATAATAACAGTACTTACCGTAGCTGGCAGTATAACAGGAAGGCTGTAGGGAGTTACAGTAGTATATTAACAGTACTTACCGCAGCTGTAGTTGGCAGTATAACAGGAATGCTGTCGGGAGTTACAGTAGTATTATAACAGGACTTACCGTAGCTGGCAGTATAACAGGAAGGCTGTAGGGTGTTACAGTAGTATTATATAAGGACTTACCGTAGCTGGCAGTATAACAGGAAGGCTGTAGGGATTTACAGTAGTATTATAACAGGACTTACGTAGCTGTTGCTGGCAGTATAACAGGAAGGCTGTAGGGAGTTACAGTAGTATAATAACAGTATTTACCGTAGCTGTAGCTGGCAGTATAACAGGAAGGCTGTAGGGAGTTACAGTAGTATAATAACAGTATTTACCGTAGCTGTAGCTGGCAGTATAACAGGAAGGCTGTTGGGAATTACAGTAATATAATAACAGTACTTACCGTAGCTGGCAGTATAACAGGAATGCTGTAGGGAGTTACAGTAGCATCGTATCAGGACTTACCGTAGCTGTAGCTGGCAGTATAACAGGAAGGCTGTATGGTGTTACAGTGGTATTAAAACAGGACTTCGCGTAGCTGTAGCTGGCAGTATAACAGGAAGGCTGTAGGGAGTTACAGTAGTATTATAACAGGACTTACCGTAGCTGTAGCTGGCAGTATAACAGGAAGGCTGTAGGGAGTTACAGTAGTATAATAACAGTACTTACTGTAGCTGTAGTTGGCAGTATAACAGGAAGGCTGTAGGGAGTTACTGTAGTATTATAACAGGACTTAACGTAGCTGTACCTGGCAGTATAACAGGAAGGCTGTAGGGTGTTACAGTAGTATAATAACAGTACTTACCGTAGCTTTAGTTGGCAGTATAACAGGAAGGCTGTAGGTATTTACAGTAGTATTATATCAGGACTTACCGTAGCTGGCAGTATAACAGGAAGGCTGTAGGGTGTTACAGTAGTATTATAACAGGACTTACCATAGCTGTTGCTGGCAGTATAACAGGAAGGCTGTAGGGTGTTACAGTAGTATTATAACAGGACTTACCGTAGCTGTAGCTGGCAGTATAACAGGAAGGCTGTAGGTATTTACAGTAGTATTATATCAGGACTTACCGTAGCTGGCAGTATAACAGGAAGGCTGTAGGGAGTTACAGTAGTATAATAACAGTACTTACTGTAGCTGTAGTTGGCAGTATAACAGGAAGGCTGTAGGGAGTTACTGTAGTATTATAACAGGACTTAACGTAGCTGTAACCTGGCAGTATAACAGGAAGGCTGTAGGGTGTTACAGTAGTATTATATAACAGCTACAGTATACAGGAAGGCTGTAGCAGTAGTATTATAACAGGACTTAGCTGTAGCTGGCAGTATAACAGGAAGGCTGTAGGGTGTTACAGTAGTATTATATCAGGACTTACCGTAGCTGTAGCTGGCAGTATAACAGGAAGGCTGTAGGGTGTTACTGCAGTATTATAACAGGACCTACTGTAGCTGTAGTTGGCAGTATAACAGGAAGGTTGTAGGGAGTTACAGTAGTATTATAACAGGACTTATCGTACCTGGCAGTATAACAGGAAGGCTGTAGGGTGTTACAGTAGTATTATAACAGGACTTACCGTAGCTGTTGCTGGCAGTATAACAGGAAGGCTGTAGGGTGTTACAGTAGTATTATAACAGGACTTACCGTAGCTGTAGCTGGCAGTATAACAGGAAGGCTGTGGAGAAATACAGTAGTATTATAATAGGACCTACTGTAGCTGTAGTTGGCAGTATAACAGGAAGGCTGTAGGGATTTACAGTAGTATTATATCAGGACTTACCGTAGCTGGCAGTATAACAGGAAGGCTGTAGGGAGTTACAGTAGTATTATAACAGGACTTACCGTAGCTGGCAGTATAACAGGAAGGCTGTAGGGATTTACAGTAGTATTATATTAGGACTTACGTAGCTGTTGCTGGCAGTATAACAGGAAGGCTGTAGGGAGTTACGGTAGTATAATAACAGTATTTACCGTAGCTGTAGCTGGTAGTATAACAGGAAGGCTTTAGGGAGTTACAGTAGTATTATACCAGGACTTACCGTAGCTGTAGCTGGCAGTATAACAGGAAGGCTGTTGGGAATTACAGTAATATAATAACAGTACTTACCGTAGCTGGCAGTATAACAGGAAGGCTGTAGGGAGTTACAGTAGTATATTAACAGTACTTACCGCAGCTGTAGTTGGCAGTATAACAGGAATGCTGTCGGGAGTTACAGTAGTATTATAACAGGACTTACCGTAGCTGGCAGTATAACAGGAAGGCTGTAGGGTGTTACAGTAGTATTATATAAGGACTTACCGTAGCTGGCAGTATAACAGGAAGGCTGTAGGGATTTACAGTAGTATTATAACAGGACTTACGTAGCTGTTGCTGGCAGTATAACAGGAAGGCTGTAGGGAGTTACAGTAGTATAATAACAGTATTTACCGTAGCTGTAGCTGGCAGTATAACAGGAAGGCTGTAGGGAGTTACAGTAGTATAATAACAGTACTTACTGTAGCTGTAGTTGGCAGTATAACAGGAAGGCTGTAGGGAGTTACTGTAGTATTATAACAGGACTTAACGTAGCTGTACCTGGCAGTATAACAGGAAGGCTGTAGGGTGTTACAGTAGTATAATAACAGTACTTACCGTAGCTTTAGTTGGCAGTATAACAGGAAGGCTGTAGGTATTTACAGTAGTATTATATCAGGACTTACCGTAGCTGGCAGTATAACAGGAAGGCTGTAGGGTGTTACAGTAGTATTATAACAGGACTTACCGTAGCTGTTGCTGGCAGTATAACAGGAAGGCTGTAGGGTGTTACAGTAGTATTATAACAGGACTTACCGTAGCTGTAGCTGGCAGTATAACAGGAAGGCTGTAGGTATTTACAGTAGTATTATATCAGGACTTACCGTAGCTGGCAGTATAACAGGAAGGCTGTGGAGAAATACAGTAGTATTATAATAGGACCTACTGTAGCTGTAGTTGGCAGTATAACAGGAAGGTTGTAGGGAGTTACAGTAGTATTATAACAGGACTTATCGTACCTGGCAGTATAACAGGAAGGCTGTAGGGAGTTACAGTAGTATTATAACAGGACTTACCGTAGCTGTTGCTGGCAGTATAACAGGAAGGCTGTAGGGAGTTACAGTAGTATTATAATAGGACCTACTGTAGCTGTAGCTGGCAGTATAACAGGAAGGCTGTAGGGAGTTACAGTAGTATTATAACAGGACTTACCGTAGCTGTTGCTGGCAGTATAACAGGAAGGCTGTAGGGAGTTACAGTAGTATTATAATAGGACCTACTGTAGCTGTAGCTGGCAGTATAACAGGAAGGCTGTAGGGAGTTACAGTAGTATTATAACAGGACTTACCGTAGCTGGCAGTATAACAGGAAGGCTGTAGGGAGTTACAGTAGTATAATAACAGGACTTACCGTAGCTGGCAGTATAACAGGAAGGCTGTAGGGAGTTACAGTAGTATAATAACAGGACTTACCGTAGCTGGCAGTATTACAGGAAGGCTGTAGGGAGTTACAGTAGTATAATAACAGGACTTACCGTAGCTGGCAGTATAACAGGAAGGCTGTAGGGAGTTACAGTAGTATAATAACAGGACTTACCGTAGCTGGCAGTATTACAGGAAGGCTGTAGGGAGTTACAGTAGTATAATAACAGTACTTACCGTAGCTGGCAGTATAACAGGAAGGCTGTAGGGAGTTACAGTAGTATATAACAGGACTTACCGTAGCTGGCAGTATAACAGGAAGGCTGTAGGGAGTTACAGTAGTATTATAACAGTACTTACCGTAGCTGGCAGTATAACAGGAAGGCTGTAGGGAGTTACAGTAGTATAATAACAGGACTTACCGTAGCTGGCAGTATAACAGGAAGGCTGTAGGGAGTTACAGTAGTATTATAACAGGACTTACCGTAGCTGGCAGTATAACAGGAAGGCTGTAGGGAGTTACAGTAGTATAATAACAGGACTTACCGTAGCTGGCAGTATAACAGGAAGGCTGTAGGGAGTTACAGTAGTATAATAACAGGACTTACCGTAGCTGGCAGTATAACAGGAAGGCTGTAGGGAGTTACAGTAGTATAATAACAGGACTTACCGTAGCTGGCAGTATAACAGGAAGGCTGTAGGGAGTTACAGTAGTATAATAACAGGACTTACCGTAGCTGTTGCTGGCAGTATAACAGGAAGGCTGTAGGGAGTTACAGTAGTATTATATCAGGACTTACCGTAGCTGTTGCTGGCAGTATAACAGGAAGGCTGTAGGGAGTTACAGTAGTATTATAATAGGACCTACTGTAGCTGTAGTTGGCAGTATAACAGGAAGGCTGTAGGGAGTTACAGTAGTATAATAACAGGACTTACTGTAGCTGGCAGTATTACAGGAAGGCTGTAGGGAGTTACAGTAGTATTATAACAGGACTTACCGTAGCTGGCAGTATTACAGGAAGGCTGTAGGGTGTTACAGTAGTATTATAACAGGACTTACTGTAGCTGGCAGTATAACAGGAAGGCTGTAGGGAGTTACAGTAGTATAATAACAGGACTTACCGTAGCTGGCAGTATAACAGGAAGGCTGTAGGGAGTTACAGTAGTATAATAACAGGACTTACCGTAGCTGGCAGTATAACAGGAAGGCTGTAGGGAGTTACAGTAGTATTATAACAGGACTTACCGTAGCTGGCAGTATAACAGGAAGGCTGTAGGGAGTTACAGTAGTATAATAACAGGACTTACCGTAGCTGGCAGTATAACAGGAAGGCTGTAGGGAGTTACAGTAGTATAATAACAGGACTTACCGTAGCTGGCAGTATAACAGGAAGGCTGTAGGGAGTTACAGTAGTATTATAACAGGACTTACTGTAGCTGGCAGTATAACAGGAAGGCTGTAGGGAGTTACAGTAGTATAATAACAGGACTTACCGTAGCTGGCAGTATAACAGGAAGGCTGTAGGGAGTTACAGTAGTATAATAACAGGACTTACCGTAGCTGGCAGTATAACAGGAAGGCTGTAGGGAGTTACAGTAGTATAATAACAGGATTTACCGTAGCTGGCAGTATAACAGGAAGGCTGTAGGGTGTTACAGTAGTATTATAACAGGACTTACCGTAGCTGTAGTTGGCAGTATAACAGGAAGGCTGTAGGGAGTTACAGTAGTATTATATCAGGACTTACCGTAGCTGTTGCTGGCAGTATAACAGGAAGGCTGTAGGGAGTTACAGTAGTATTATATCAGGACTTACCGTAGCTGTTGCTGGCAGTATAACAGGAAGGCTGTAGGGAGTTACAGTAGTATTATAATAGGACCTACTGTAGCTGTAGTTGGCAGTATAACAGGAAGGCTGTAGGGAGTTACAGTAGTATAATAACAGGACTTACTGTAGCTGGCAGTATTACAGGAAGGCTGTAGGGAGTTACAGTAGTATTATAACAGGACTTACCAGTAGCTGGTAGTATTATAACAGGACTTATTAGCTGGCAGTATAACAGGAAGGCTGTAGGGTCAGTTACAGTAGTATTATAACAGGACTTACTGTAGCTGGCAGTATAACAGGAAGGCTGTAGGGAGTTACAGTAGTATAATAACAGGACTTACCGTAGCTGGCAGTATAACAGGAAGGCTGTAGGGAGTTACAGTAGTATAATAACAGGACTTACCGTAGCTGGCAGTATAACAGGAAGGCTGTAGGGAGTTACAGTAGTATAATAACAGGACTTACCGTAGCTGGCAGTATAACAGGAAGGCTGTAGGGAGTTACAGTAGTATAATAACAGGACTTACCGTAGCTGGCAGTATAACAGGAAGGCTGTAGGGTGTTACAGTATTATTATAACAGGACTTACCGTAGCTGGCAGTATAACAGGAAGGCTGTAGGGAGTTACAGTAGTATAATAACAGGACTTACCGTAGCTGGCAGTATAACAGGAAGGCTGTAGGGAGTTACAGTAGTATTATAACAGGACTTACTGTAGCTGGCAGTATAACAGGAAGGCTGTAGGGAGTTACAGTAGTATAATAACAGGACTTACCGTAGCTGGCAGTATAACAGGAAGGCTGTAGGGAGTTACAGTAGTATTATAACAGGACTTACCGTAGCTGGCAGTATAACAGGAAGGCTGTAGGGAGTTACAGTAGTATTATAACAGGACTTACCGTAGCTGGCAGTATAACAGGAAGGCTGTAGGGAGTTACAGTATTATTATAACAGGACTTACTGTAGCTGGCAGTATTACAGGAAGGCTGTAGGGAGTTACAGTAGTATTATAACAGGACTTACCGTAGCTGGCAGTATAACAGGAAGGCTGTAGGGAGTTACAGTATTATTATAACAGGACTTACTGTAGCTGGCAGTATAACAGGAAGGCTGTAGGGAGTTACAGTAGTATTATAACAGGACTTACCGTAGCTGGCAGTATAACAGGAAGGCTGTAGGGAGTTACAGTAGTATTATAACAGGACTTACTGTAGCTGGCAGTATAACAGGAAGGCTGTAGGGAGTTACAGTAGTATAATAACAGGACTTACCGTAGCTGGCAGTATAACAGGAAGGCTGTAGGGATTTACAGTAGTATTATAATAGGACCTACTGTAGCTGTAGCTGGCAGTATAACAGGAAGGCTGTAGGGAGTTACAGTAGTATAATAACAGGACTTACTGTAGCTGGCAGTATTACAGGAAGGCTGTAGGGAGTTACAGTAATATTATAACAGGACTTACTGTAGCTGGCAGTATTACAGGAAGGCTGTAGGGAGTTACAGTAATATTATAACAGGACTTACTGTAGCTGGCAGTATTACAGGAAGGCTTTAGGGTGTTACAGTAGTATTATAACAGGACTTACTGTAGCTGTCAGTATTACAGGAAGGCTGTAGGGTGTTACAGTAATATTATAACAGGACTTACTGTAGCTGGCAGTATTACAGGAAGGCTGTTGGGAGATACTGTGGTGTTAAAGAGGTAATGATTCCCACCACCAGGGAGAGACACATACATAACAGTCTCTGCCACAGTTTCTCTGTGTATGTTCTCTGTGTGTGTCTCAATTAATTCCTGACTTTTGATTCTGTAATGCAAGAGAAGACATTTACAACAGGAAGGAAAATAAAGAGATAAAGGAAAGAGAGAGAGAGAGAGGAAAGAGAGGAACGAGGGAGTGAGAGAGAGAGAGGAAAAAGGGATAGAAGGAGACTGAGAGAAAAGAGGGAGAGAGAGAATTGGGACAGTCTGTAGCTAGATGACCTTCAGTCTAGGGAAAAGCTAGAGAAGGAGGGACCATAGAAGAGAGAGAGATGGTAAGAGTGATGCTGCTTTCCTTTTAACTGCATGGGTTTGTGTGTGTTTGTGCATCATGTTTGCACATCGTGTGTGTGTCTGCATAATGTGTGTGTGTGTGTGTGTGTGTCTCTGCATGTATGTGTGTGAGAGGGGGTTAATACCCCTTCTCCCATCCTCTCTTTCATTTTTCTCTCTACCTTTCATTCCGCACCACATCGCTCATTTCCTGCTGGATTCAGCTGTGTGTGTACTACTAGCTTTACGGTAACATTCTGTACTACTAGCTTTACGGTAACATCATGTACTACTAGCTTTACGGTAACATCATGTACCACTAGCTTTACGGTAACATCATGTACTACTAGCTTTACATTAACAGTCTGTAATACTAGCGTTACGGTAACATCATGTACCACTAGCTTTCGGTAACATCATGTACCACTAGCATTAAGGTAACATCATGTACTACTAGCTTTACGGTAACATTATGTACCACTAGCTTTACTGTAACATTATGTACTACTGGCTTTACGGTAACATTATGTACTACTAGCTTTTGGTAACATCATGCACCACTAGCGTTAAGGTAACATCATGTACTACTAGCTTTACAGTAATATCATGTACTACTAGCTTTACGGTAACATCATGTACTACTAGCTTTACGGTAACATCATGTACCACTAGCTTTACGGTAACATCATGTACTACTAGCTTTACGTTAACATTATGACTTACTAGCGTTAAGGTAACATCATGTACTACTAGCTTTACGGTAACATTATGTACCACTAGCTTTACGGTAACATTATGTACTACTGGCTTTACGGTAACATTATGTACTACTAGCTTTACGGTAACATCATGTACTACTAGCTTTACAGTAACATCATGTACTACTAGCTATACGGTAACATTCTGTACTACTAGCTAAACTGTAACCTCATGTACTACTAGCTTTATGGTAACATCATGTACTACTAGCTTTACGGTAACATCATGTACTACTAGCTTAATATTAACAGTCTGTAATACTAGCTTTACAGTAACATTATGTACTACTAGCTAAACTGTAACATCATGTACTGCTAGCTTTACATTAACAGTCTGTACTACTAGCTTTACAGTAACATTATGTACTACTAGCTAAACTGTAACATCATGTACTGCTAGCTTTACATTAACAGTCTGTACTACTAGCTTTACGGTGACATCATGTACTAATATCTCTACATTAACCGTCTGTACTACTTGCTTTACATTAACAGTCTGTACTACTAGCTTTACAGTAACATTATGTACTACTAGCTAAACTGTAACATCATGTACTGCTAGCTTTACATTAACAGTCTGTACTACTAGCTTTACAGTAACATTATGTACTACTAGCTAAACTCTAACATCATGTACTGCTAGCTTTACATTAACAGTCTGTACTACTAGCTTTACAGTAACATTATGTACTACTAGCTAAACTGTAACATCATGTACTACTAACTTTACATTAACAGTCTGTCCTACTAGCTTTACGGTAACATCATGTACTAATATCTCTACATTAACCGTCTGTACTACTTGCTTTATATTAACAGTCTGTACTGCTATCTTTACATTCTGTACTGCTAGCTTTACGGTAATATCATGTACTACTAGCTTTACGGTAACATCGTGTACTACTAACTTTACATTAACAGTCTGTACTGCTAGCTTTACAGTAACAGTCTGTCCTACTAGCTTTACGGTGACATCATGTACTAATATCTCTACATTAACCGTCTGTACTACTTGCTTTATATTAACAGTCTGTACTGCTATCTTTACATTCTGTACTGCTAGCTTTACGGTAATATCATGTACTACTAGCTTTACGGTAACATCTTGTACTCCTAGCGTTACGGTAACATCATGTACCACTAGCTTTACGGTAACATCATGTGCTACTAGCTTTACATTAACAGTCTGTAATACTAGCGTTACGGTAACATCATGTACCACTAGCTTTACGGTAACATCATGTACTACTAGCTCCAACGATGGGCCACAGTCCGGAACCTCCAACGACTGTAGTCCTACTGTAGTCCTGCTCCTCAGTGATCTGGGCCATTATGACAGTTGTACTGTAGTCCTGCTCCTCAGTGTTCTAGGCCATTATGACAGTTGTACTGTAGTTCTGCTCCTCAGTGTTCTAGGCCATTATGATAGTTGTACTGTAGTTCTGCTCCTCAGTGTTCTAGGCCATTATGACAGTTGTACTGTAGTTCTGCTCCTCAGTGTTCTAGGCCATTATGACAGTTGTACTGTAGTTCTGCTCCTCAGTGTTCGGGGCCATTATGACAGTTGTACTGTAGTTCTGCTCCTCAGTGTTCGGGGCCATTATGACAGTTGTACTGTAGTTCTGCTCCTCAGTGTTCTAGGCCATTATGTTAGTTGTACTGTAGTTCTGCTCCTCAGTGTTCTAGGCCATTATGACAGTTGTACTGTAGTTCTGCTCCTCAGTGTTCTAGGCCATTATGACAGTTGTACTGTAGTTCTGCTCCTCAGTGTTCAAGGCCATTATGACAGTTGTACTGTAGTTCTGCTCCTCAGTGTTCTAGGCCATTATGACAGTTGTACTGGAGTTCTGCTCCTCAGTGTTCTAGGCAATTATGACAGTTGTATTGTAGTTCTGCTCCTCAGTGTTCTAGGCCATTATGTTAGTTGTACTGTAGTTCTGCCCCTCAGTGTTCTAGGCCATTATGTTAGTTGTACTGTAGTTCTGCTCCTCAGTGTTCGGGGCCATTATGACAGTTGTACTGTAGTTCTGCTCCTCAGTGTTCTAGGCCATTATGTTAGTTGTACTGTAGTTCTGCTCCTCAGTGTTCGGGGCCATTATGACAGTTGTACTGTAGTTCTGCTCCTCAGTGTTCTAGGCCATTATGACAGTTGTACTGTAGTTCTGCTCCTCAGTGTTCGGGGCCATTATGACAGTTGTACTGTAGTTCTGCTCCTCAGTGTTCTAGGCCATTATGACAGTTGTACTGTAGTTCTGCTCCTCAGTGTTCTAGGCCATTATGACAGTTGTACTGTAGTTCTGCTCCTCAGTGTTCGGGGCCATTATGACAGTTGTACTGTAGTTCTGCTCCTCAGTGTTCTAGGCCATTATGACAGTTGTACTGTAGTTCTGCTCCTCAGTGTTCTAGGCCATTATGACAGTTGTACTGTAGTTCTGCTCCTCAGTGTTCTAGGCCATTATGACAGTTGTACTGTAGTTCTGCTCCTCAGTGTTCTAGGCCATTATGACAGTTGTACTGTAGTTCTGCTCCTCAGTGTTCTAGGCCATTATGACAGTTGTACTGTAGTTCTGCTCCTCAGTGTTCTAGGCCATTATGACAGTTGTACTGTAGTTCTGCTCCTCAGTGTTCTAGGCCATTATGACAGTTGTACTGTAGTTCTGCTCCTCAGTGTTCGGGGCCATTATGACAGTTGTACTGTAGTTCTGCTCCTCAGTGTTCTAGGCCATTATGTTAGTTGTACTGTAGTTCTGCTCCTCAGTGTTCTAGGCCATTATGACAGTTGTACTGTAGTTCTGCTCCTCAGTGTTCTAGGCCATTATGTTAGTTGTACTGTAGTTCTGCTCCTCAGTGTTCTAGGCCATTATGACAGTTGTGCTGTAGTTCTGCTCCTCAGTGTTCCAGGCCATTATGACAGTTGTACTGTAGTTCTGCTCCTCAGTGTTCTAGGCCATTATGACAGTTGTACTGTAGTTCTGCTCCTCAGTGTTCAAGGACATTATGACAGTTGTACTGTAGTTCTGCTCCTCAGTGTTCGGGGCCATTATGACAGTTGTATTGTAGTTCTGCTCCTCAGTGTTCTAGGCCATTATGACAGTTGTACTGTAGTTCTGCTCCTCAGTGTTCTAGGCCATTATGACAGTTGTACTGTAGTTCTGCTCCTCAGTGTTCTAGGCCATTATGACAGTTGTACTGTAGTTCTGCTCCTCAGTGTTCTAGGCCATTATGACAGTTGTGCTGTAGTTCTGCTCCTCAGTGTTCTAGGCCATTATGTTAGTTGTACTGTAGTTCTGCTCCTCAGTGTTCTAGGCCATTATGACAGTTGTACTGTAGTTCTGCTCCTCAGTGTTCTAGGCCATTATGACAGTTGTATTGTAGTTCTGCTCCTCAGTGTTCTAGGCCATTATGACAGTTGTATTGTAGTTCTGCTCCTCAGTGTTCGGGGCCATTGTGACAGTTGTACTGTAGTTCTGCTCCTCAGTGTTCGGGGCCATTATGACAGTTGTGCTGTAGTTCTGCTCCTCAGTGTTCGGGGCCATTATGACAGTTGTACTGTAGTTCTGCTCCTCAGTGTTCGGGGCCATTATGACAGTTGTGCTGTAGTTCTGCTCCTCAGTGTTTGGGGCCATTATGACAGTTGTATTGTAGTTCTGCTCCTCAGTGTTCGGGGCCATTATGACAGTTGTACTGTAGTTCTGCTCCTCAGTGTTCGGTGCCATTATGACAGTTGTACTGTAGTTCTGCTCCTCAGTGTTTAGGCCATTATGACAGTTGTACTGTAGTTCTGCTCCTCAGTGTTCTAGGCCATTATGACAGTTGTATTGTAGTTCTGCTCCTCAGTGTTCGGGGCCATTATGACAGTTGTACTGTAGTTCTGCTCCTCAGTGTTCTAGGCCATTATGTTAGTTGTACTGTAGTTCTGCTCCTCAGTGTTCTAGGCCATTATGACAGTTGTACTGTAGTTCTGCTCCTCAGTGTTCGGGGCCATTATGACAGTTGTACTGTAGTTCTGCTCCTCAGTGTTCGGTGCCATTATGACAGTTGTACTGTAGTTCTGCTCCTCAGTGTTCGGGGCCATTATGACATCACATCATTATGTCTTCATCTCTCCCTGATTCTCTCTCTGTTCTCTACCTGTCATTCATTCCCCTCATTCTCAATGAGTCTCTCTCCCCTCCTCTTCTTTAACTCTCATTATATTGTTCTATCCCCTCCGGTATCACAGTATCAGTCAGTTACCTACAGGGGTGATGATACTTCACTCTGGCCCAGTGTTACCTACGGTGTGATGATGCTTCAGTGTTCTGGCCTAGATACCTACAGTGGGGTGATGATGACAGTTCACTCTGGCCCTAGATACCTACAGGGGTTATGATACTTCACTGTAGTTCTGGCCCTCAGATACCTACAGGGGTGATGATACTTCACTCTGGCCCTAGATACCTACAGGGGTGATGATACTTCACTCTGGCCCTAGATACCTACAGGGGTGATGATACTTCACTCTGGCCCTAGATACCTACAGGGGTGATGATACTTCACTCTGGCCCTAGATACCTACAGGGGTGATGATACTTCACTCTGGCCCTAGATACCTGACAGGGGTGATGATACTTCTGCTCTGGCCCTAGATACCTACAGGGGTGATGATTCTTCCTCTGGCCCTATATACCTACAGGGGTGATGATACTTCACTCTGGCCCTCAGATACCTACAGGGGTGATGATACTTCACTCTGGCCCTAGATACCTACAGGGGTGATGATACTTCACTCTGGCCCTAGATACCTACAGGGGTGATGATACTTCACTCTGGCCCTAGATACCTACAGAGGGAAAGATACTTCACTCTGGCCCTAGATACCTACAGATGTGAAGATTCCTCACTTTGGGCCTAGATACCTACAGGGGTGAAGATACTTTACTTTGGGCCTAGATACCTACAGAGGGAAAGATACTTTACTTTGGGCCTAGATACCTACAGAGCTGAAGATACTTTACTTTGGGCCTAGATACCTACAAGAAAAATGGCAGAGCTTTCTCTTTCTCTCTATTTCTTTCTCTCTCTCCTCTCTCTTTCGTTCTCTCTGCTCTCAGTGTTCTAGGCCATTATGACAGTTGTTTTCTCTGCCCTCAGTGTTCATCCCCTCTCTTCTGTGTCATCCTCTCTCTCTCTTAGTTCTCTCTCAGTGTTCTAGGCCATTATGACAGTTGTCTCAGTTCTGCTCCTCAGTGTTCTCATTATCTTTCTCTTTCTCCTCTCTCAGTGTTCTAGGCCATTATGTCCCCTCTCTCAGTTCTGCTCCTCAGTCTTCTCTTCTATCAGTTTCTGTAGTTCATCCTCAGTGTTCTCTCTATCTTCTCTCTCCCTTCTCTCCTCAGTGTTCGCCCTCTCTTCTCTATCTCTCCTCAGTGTTCTCTCTGACAGTTGTCTCAGTTCTGCTCCTCAGTGTTCTAGGCTCTTATGACAGTTGTCTGTAGTTCTGCTCCCTCAGTCTCATCACCCTCTCAGTTGTCTCTAGTTCTCTCCTCTTATCCTATGACAGTTGTCTCTCTTCTCTCCCTTCTCTCATCAGTTGCCCTCTCCTCTCTCTCTTATCCTGTACTCTATCTCTCCTCAGTGTTCGGGGCCATTCTCTTCTCTCTCTCTCTCCTCTGTTTCATTATCCCTTCTCTCATCGCCCTCTCTTCGTTCTCTCTCTCTAGTTCTCTCCCAGTTTCTCATTCGCATCCTCTCTTGTCTATCTCTCTCTATCTTCTCTCTCCTTCTCTCATTCACCCTCTCATTCTCTAGTCTCTCTCTATCTTCTCTCTCCCTTCTCTCATCACCCTCTCTTCTCTATCTCTACCTCAGGGGTGATATCTTCTCTCTCCCTAGATCTCTCATGATGATACTTCCTCTCTTCTCTATCTCTCTCATCTCTCTAGATACCTACAGGGGTGATCATCCCTTCACTCTCTCTTATACCTACAGGGGTGATGATCTTCACTCTGGCCCTAGATACCTCTCATCACTTCCTCTGGCCCTAGATACCTCAGGGGTGATGATCTTCACTCTGGCTCTAGATACCTCTCTCTCTCTCTTCTCTCCCTTCTCTCATCGCCCTTCTCTCTCTCTAGATACCTACAGGGGTGATATCTCTCTGGCCCTAGATACCTACTCTTCTCTCTCTCTCTCTCAGGGGTGATGACCTTCTCTGGCCCCTACAGGGGTCTCTCAGATACCTCGCCCTAGATACCTCTTCTCTCTCTCTCTCTTCTAGATACCCAGGGGTGATGATCTCACTCGCCCTCTCTTCTCTATCTCTCTCTATCTTCACTCTGGCCCTAGATCTCTCAGATGTCACCCTCTCTTTCTATCTCTCTGAAGATCTTCTCTCTGGGCCTTCTCTCATCACCCTCTCTTCTCTATCTCTCTCTATCTTCTCTCTCCCTTCTCTCATCACCCTCTCTTCTCTATCTCTCTCTATCTTCTCTCTCCCTTCTCTCATCGCCCTCTCTTCTCTATCTCTCTCTCTCATCCCTCTCTCTCTCTTATCCTCTCTCTATCTTCTCTCTCCCCTCTCTCATCACCCTCTCTTCTCTATCTCTCTCTATCTTCTCTCCCCTCTCTCATCGCCCTCTCTCCTCTCTCCCCTCTCTCATCACCCTCTCTTCTCTATCTCTCTCTATCTCCTCTCTCCCTTCTCTCATCGCCCTCTCCTCTCTCCCTTCTCTCATCCTCTCTCTCTCTCCTCTCTCCCCTCTCTCATCCTCTCTCTCTCTTATCCTCTCTCTATCTCCTCTCTCCCCTCTCTCATCGCCCTCTCTCCTCTCTCCCCTCTCTTATCACCCTCTCTTCTCTATCTCTCTCTATCTCCTCTCTCCCTTCTCTCATCGCCCTCTCCTCTCTCCCTTCTCTCATCCTCTCTCCCCTCTCTCATCCTCTCTCTCTCTCTCTCTCCTCTCTCCCCTCTCTCATCCTCTCTCTCTCTCTCTCTCTATCTCCTCTCTCCCCTCTCTCATCGCCCTCTCTCCTCTCTCCCTTCTCTCATCACCCTCTCTCTCTTCTCTCTCTGTAGAAGTATCGTTACCAGGATGAGGAGACTCCGTCTCTGGACCACAGCCCTGCCCACATGACCTCTAGACGCAGCGGAGAGTTCAACCAATCACAGCTGGACGGATACACACACCTTGCACCCATCACGGTACACACACACACACGTTACACACACATGGTACAGACACACCCACCCTGATATGTGTGTGTCTCTGTAATGTGAGTTATAACAGTGAGTTAGCGCCCCAGTGTGTTGGTAAACATTAACTACGGCTGTGTGTGTTTCAGAACCATGGACAGCTACCAGACAAACAGACCTATATGTGTATGAGAATAAGGGTGGGGGAGGAGGTTGGCTGTGTGTGTATTACCCTGAGGTAGTAAGCACCTCCATCTGCTGAGAGAAAGAGGTAGAGCGAGAGAGAGAAGTAGAGAAAGAGGTAGAGAGGGAGAGAGAGAGGTAGAGAGAGAGAGGGGGGGGGGTAGAGAGAGAGAGAGGTAGAGAGAGCGAGATAGAGAGGGAGAGGTAGAGAGAGAGAGATAGAGAGTGTTAGAGAGAGGTAGAGAGAGAGAGAGAGAGAGGTAGAGAGAGAGGTAGAGAGAGAGAGGTAGAGAGAGACAGATGTAGAGAGAGAGAGGTAGAGAGAGACAGATGTAGAGAGAGAGAGGTAGAGAGAGACAGATGTAGAGAGAGAGAGGTAGAGAGAGAGGTAGAGAGAGAGAGGTAGAGAGAGACAGATGTAGAGAGAGAGGTAGAGAGAGACAGATGTAGAGAGAGAGAGGTAGAGAGAGGTAGAGAGAGAGAGGTAGAGAGAGAGAAAGCGAGGTAGAGAGAGAGCGTTTGAGAGAGAGAGAGAGAGAGAGAGAGAGAAGAATGTGTCTCTTGTAGGAATCTCATGTGTTAATGAATACAGATACACACATAGATACAGATACACACAAACATGAATTAATCTTTTAGCTGAACTATTACCATAGCAACCATGAGGATGTTGGTGAACAGGCAACAGTGCTACTACCCAGTGAGGGTTTCTGGGAGAGAAGGAAAGAGGGAGGAAAAGAAGAGAGAGAAGAGGTGAATGATGGAGAGAACAAAATGGTGACATGTGAAGATGAAGTGACTGCTTCCCACTGAGTGTACGTATGAGCAGTGCATGTGTGTGTGTGTGTGTGTGTGTGTGTGTGTGTGTGTGTGTGTGTGTGTGTGTGTGTGTGTGTGTGTGTGTGTGTGTGTGTGTGTGTGTGTGTGTGTGTGTGTGTGTGTGTGTGTGTGTGTGTGTGTGTGTGTGTGTGTGTGTGTGTGTGTGTGTGTGTGTGTGCGCCCAGCAAACCAAAATTGGTTCTGTGAAAGTTACAAGAACATCCGTTAGGTCATAAAACAAAAACCGTTCAGTCGTGGTGAGGATTATATGATTTTTGTTTAAAACATTTGCCTGAACGTTCCTAGAACACATGTAATCTGTTCTTTAATGGTTCCCAGAACGTCTCATTAGGTTGTGGGAACAGTCTGGTGAGAACGATGTGGGTACATCACAAAATATATGTTCCCAAAACACAAAAACTGACCAATTGTGACGATAATTCTACAAGGTTTATTTTAGGATGCAAAAAACATTCAGTTTATGTTACCTTAGAACACATTTAATCTGTACTATAAAGGTTCCCAGAACATCTTTAATCTGTTCTATAAAGGTTCCCAGAACACATTTAATCTGTTCTATAACGGTTCCCAGAACACCTTTAATCTGTTCTATAACGGTTCCCAGAACACCTTTAATCTGTACTATAAAGGTTCCCAGAACATCTTTAATCTGTTCTATAAAGGTTCCCAGAATGTTTCATTAGGTTGAACCCGGTCTCAGGCTTGGATAACCCTGAAGGCCCCTTTGGTCTCCACACAGTTGGTTAAAGTTGCTGTTAGTTGTTATACACCCTTTATGTAGAACAACTTCTAGAGCTGAAATTAGATGTTCTGGTCCCTCGTGGTTGTGTTTTGTCATGTTGAATATTATATGTGTTAGATGTATGCAGGTCTCATCTTTAGGTTAAAAAAAATATATAAATATATATATATAAAACATGTAATTCGGTTGTTGGAACACTGTTGGTACATTAATATGTTGAAAAATATGTTGTGTATATTTGTAATGTTTTCAAAATGATATAATTGCCTTAATTTTGCTGGACCCCAAGAGGACAGGAGGATACCCAGTCAGTTGTACAACTGAATGCATTCAAAGAGTAGCAGCAGCTAACGGAGATCCGTAATGAATACAAATTATAATTATAATAAATACTGTAGGTTCCCCAAACACAAAAATGTTCTTGAAATGTTCTCAGGACCTCCAAGACAAAGTTAGATGTTTATTATGTGAACATCAATGGAATATTTTGTGAAACATAAACTGAACTTCGTTAAAAACGTACTTATTTCATTCTTACATTATTAAGAGAATGGCATGTGGAACCTAACTTAAATATTGTACCCACACTGTTCCCACAGCCTAATTACAAGTTATGGGAACCATTAAACAACCACATTTGGTTTGCTGGGAAGACATTAATGGTACATTGTGTTATTACCTGGAAACCTAATGAAAACGTTTGTGGAATGTTCTGAGGTGGTTGATACAGATGATGCACAACATTGTAATGAACGTTAGGGGAACATTCCAAGGGTATTTCATTTGAAACATTTTTGAATGCTCTGGAAATGTTCCAGGTTTGCTGGGTGTGTTGTAGTGAACTGGAGTAATTATTTTGAGAAAATTCAATTAAAGCTGCAGCGTATTCCCCAAGGCTCTTTCTCTCTTTATATATATCACTCTTTCTTTCTCTCTCTCTCTCTCTCTCTTTCTCTCTCTCTCTCTCTCTCTCTCTCTCTCTCTCTCTCTCTCTCTCTCTCTCTCTCTCTCTCTCTCTCTCTCTCTTTATATATATCACTCTTTCTTTCTCTCTCTCTCTCTCTCTCTCTCTCTCTCTCTCTCTTTCTCTTTATCTCTATCTCATTATTTCTCTCTCTCTTTATCTCTCTGTCTATTTATTCCTCCCCCCTCTATCTCTCTACTATAGAATACTGTATAAGCTGAGTGCTGTAGTGTGTCATGTGGTAGTGCAGAGGTTGGTAGAGAGGTTAACACTGAGTGTGTTAGTGCAGAGTTTAACACTGAGTGCGTTGGTACAGAGGTTAACACTGAGTGTGTGTGTGCAGAGGTTAACACTGAGTGTGTTAGTCCAGATGTTAACACTGAGTGTGTCAGTGCAGAGGTTGGTAGAGAGGTTAACACTGAGTGCGTTGGTACAGAGGTTAACACTGAGTGTGTATGTGCAGAGGTTAACACTGAGTGTGTTGGTACTGAGGTTAACACTGAGTGTGTTAGTGCAGAGGTTGGTAGAGAGGTTAACACTGAGTGTGTTAGTGCAGAGGTTGGTACAGAGGTTAACACTGAGTGTGTATGTGCAGAGGTTAACACTGAGTGTGTTGGTACTGAGGTTAACACTGAGTGTGTTAGTGCAGAGGTTGGTACAGAGGTTAACACTGAGTGTGTTAGTGCAGTGGTTGGTACAGAGGTTAACACTGAGTGTGTTAGTACAGAGAGTAACACTGAGTGTGTTAGTGCAGAGGTTAACACTGAGTGTGTTAGTGCAGAGGTTAACACTGAGTGTGTTAGTGCAGAGGTTGGTAGAGAGGTTAACACTGAGTGTGTTAGTGCAGAGGTTAACACTAAGTGTGTTAGTGCAGAGGTTGGTAGAGGTTGGTAACACTGAGTGTGTTAGTGCAGAGGTTAACACTGAGTGTGTTAGTGCAGAGGTTAGCACTGAGTGTGTTAGTGCAGAGGTTAGCACTGAGTGTGTTAGTGCAGATGTTGGTAGTGAAGCTAACACTGAGTGTGTTAGTGCAGAGGTTGGTAGAGAGGTTAACACTGAGTGTGTTAGTGCAGAGGTTAGCACTGAGTGTGTTAGTGCAGATGTTGGTAGTGAAGCTAACACTGAGTGTGTTAGTGCAGAGCTTGGTAGAGAGGTTAACACTGAGTGTGTTGATACAGAGGTTAACACTGAGTGTGTTAGCACAGAGGTTAACACTAAGTGTGTTAGTGCAGAGCTTGGTAGAGAGGTTAACACTGAGGGTGTTAGTGCAGAGGTTAACACTGAGTGTGTTAGTGCAGAGGTTAACACTGAGTGTGTTAGTGCATAGGTTGGTAGAGAAGTTAACACTGAGTGTGTTGGTACAGAGGTTAACACTGAGTGTGTTAGTGCAGAGGTCAACACTAAGTGTGTTAGTGCAGAGGTTGGTAGAGAGGTTAACACTGAGTGTGTTAGTGCAGAGGTTAACACTGAGTGTGTTAGTGCAGAGATTGGTAGAGAGGTTAACACTGAGTGCGTTGGTACAGAGGTTAACACTGAGTGTGTATGTGCAGAGGTTAACACTGAGTGTGTTGGTACTGAGGTTAACACTGAGTGTGTTAGTGCAGAGGTTGGTAGAGAGGTTAACACTGAGTGTGTTAGTGCAGTGGTTGGTACAGAGGTTAACACTGAGTGTGTTAGTACAGAGATTAACACTGAGTGTGTTAGTGCAGAGGTTAACACTGAGTGTGTTAGTGCAGAGGTTAACACTGAGTAATGTTAGTGCAGAGGTTGGTAGAGAGACTAACGTCTTCTCACATTCACTGTTATGATATATTCCTTTATTCCTTCATGTCCTCTCCTCTCCTCCCCCTCTTCTCTCCTCTCTTTGTGTCTGTCTATTATATCAGTGAATTGATTTAATTTTGTCAGAGGCTGTTACAGGGGCTAGGGAAATCCTTCAGAGAGAAAGAGAGGGAGGGGCAGGGCGAGATAGCTTGCTGAGAACTAGAGACTGGGGGGACAGAGAGAAAGCTGACAGAGTGAGGAGAGAGAGAGTGGGGGGACAGAGAGAAAGCTGACAGAGTGAGGAGAGAGACAGTGGGGGGACAGAGAGTTAACAGCTGAGTGTGAGTACAGAGACACTGAGTGGGGACAGAGAGTTAACAGCTGACAGAGTGAGTGAGAGAGAGAGTGGGGGACAGAGAGAAAGCTGACAGAGTGAGGAGAGTTAACAGAGTGGGGGGACAGAGAGAAAGCTGACAGAGTGAGGATAGAGAGAGTGTGGGGGACAGAGAGTTAAAGCTGACAGAGTGAGGAGAGAGAGAGTGGGGGACAGAGAGAAAGCTGACAGAGTGAGGATAGAGAGAGTGGGGGGACAGAGAGAAAGCTGACAGAGTGAGGAGAGAGAGAGTGGGGGGACAGAGAGAAAGCTGACAGAGTGAGGAGAGAGAGAGTGGGGGGACAGAGAGAAAGCTGACAGAGTGAGGATATATTCCTTTATTCCTTCAGTCCTCTCCTCTCCTCCCCCTCTTCTCTCCTCTCTTTGTGGGGGACATTATATGAGTGAATTGATTTAAGAGAGGTGGGGGGCAGATCCTTGAGAGAGAGAGAGAGGGGGGAGACAGAGAAAGCTGACAGCTTGCTGAGGAACTAGAGAGTGGGGGGACAGAGAGAAAGCTGACAGAGTGAGAGAGAGAGAGTGGGGGACAGGGGGGGCAGAGAGAGGAGAGAGAGAGTGGGGGGGGACAGAGTGAGGAGAGAGAGAGTGGGGGGGCAGAGAGAAAGCTGACAGAGTGAGGAGAGAGAGAGTGGGGGGACAGAGAGAGGCAGAGAGAGGAGAGAGAGAGTGGGGGGGGGACAGAGTGAGGAGAGAGAGGGGGGGACAGAGTGAGGAGAGAGAGAGTGGGGGAGACAGAGACAGCTGACAGAGTGAGGAGAGAGAGAGTGGGGGGGGAGGCAGAGAGAGGAGAGAGAGAGTGGGGGGACAGAGTGAGGAGAGAGAGAGTGGGGGGACAGAGAGAAAGCTGACAGAGTGAGGAGAGAGAGAGTGGGGGACAGAGTGAGAGTGAGAGAGAGAGTGGGGGGACAGAGAGAAAGCTGACAGAGTGAGGATAGAGAGAGTGGGGGGGACAGAGAGAAAGCTGACAGAGTGAGGAGAGAGAGAGTGGGGGGGAGGCAGAGAGAGGAGAGAGAGAGTGGGGGGACAGAGTGAGGAGAGAGAGAGTGGGGGGACAGAGAGAAAGCTGACAGAGTGAGGAGAGAGAGAGTGGGGGGACAGAGAGAAAGCTGACAGAGTGAGGGGACAGAGTGAGGACAGAGGGGGGGACAGAGTGAGGGAGAGAGAGTGGGGGAGACAGAGAAAGCTGACAGAGTGAGGAGAGAGAGAGTGGGGGGGAGCTGACAGAGTGAGGAGAGAGAGAGTGGGGGGACAGAGTGAGGGAGAGAGAGAGTGGGGGGGCAGAGAGAAAGCTGACAGAGTGAGGAGAGAGAGAGTGGGGGGGAGCTGACAGAGTGAGGAGAGAGAGAGTGGGGGGCAGAGAGAAAGCTGACAGAGTGAGGAGAGAGAGAGTGGGGGGAGGCAGAGAGAGGAGAGAGAGAGTGGGGGACAGAGTGAGGAGGAGAGAGAGTGGGGGAGACAGAGAAAGCTGACAGAGTGAGGAGAGAGAGAGAGGGGGGGGACAGAGTGAGGAGAGAGAGAGTGGGGGGGGGGCAGAGAGAAAGCTGACAGAGTGAGGAGAGAGAGAGTGGGGGGGCAGAGAGAAAGCTGACAGAGTGAGGAGAGAGAGAGTGGGGGAGGCAGAGTGAGGAGAGAGTGGGGGGACAGAGAGAATGCAGACAGAGTGAGGGAGAGAGAGTGGGGGGGGGGACAGAGTGAGGAGAGAGAGAGTGGGGGGGACAGAGTGAGGGAGAGAGAGAGAGTGGGGGGGCAGAGAGAAAGCTGACAGAGTGAGGAGAGAGAGAGTGGGGGGCAGAGAGAAAGCTGACAGAGTGAGGAGAGAGAGTGGGGGGACAGAGTGAGGAGAGAGTGGGGGGGGACAGGGGGGACAGAGTGAGGAGAGAGAGTGGGGGGGCAGAGAGAAAGCTGACAGAGTGAGGAGAGCGAGAGTGGGGGGGCAGAGAGAAAGCTGACAGAGTGAGGAGAGAGAGAGTGGGGGGGGCAGAGAGAAAGCTGACAGAGTGAGGAGAGCGAGAGTGGGGGGGGGCAGAGAGAAAGCTGACAGAGTGAGGAGAGAGAGAGTGGGGGGGGGGGGGCAGAGAGGAAGATACATCTCAGTGAGCACCAGATGGAGTGGTAACGTGCACAAGATGAGGAGGAGAGGAGAATAAACCGACCGGAATAGAGATGCAGCCTCGCGGACTGATGAACGGCTAAACGGCTGTGTCAGCTGGTGTTGTCCTTACCGGGAGAATCTAACGTTTACATCACGAGTCCGTCCGTTGACAGACACACGGAAGGAATCTTGCGCTGTGAAGGGAATGATTTCGCCTTCTGACTCCTCTCTCCCCGCGGTCGGTAGAGAAGAGGGGAACTGCATCCAGTCACGACCAACCATGGAGCCGGTTACAGTTCAACGGGACTGTTGTTTGTTTGATTGATTGGAGCTGAAACTCCGATCTACTGAACCGACATTAGACCGGCATGGTTCGAGAGAAGAGCATTTTCGACTGAATAGTCTACATGGCTCATGGGACTATTCGGTTTAACGGTTTTTAATTAACGCGGTTTTAATTTTTGGGGACCAATCTGTTCCCTCGTGTATCCTCGATTTCAGCTGAATCGGTAGCGCGCGCAGCGTGTTATTTATGTAATATAGAGGATATATATGAACCTCCCCTGCGCGTGCCTCTCCGGGGTTTGTAAGGTGCTATCTTGGTGAGCTGAGCTGAGCTCGCGGGGCTCCGGTAAGGCTCCGGTAAGGCTCCGGTAGGCGGGATGTTTGTGTCGGTGTGGTACGCTAAGAAGATGGGCCGCCGGTTTATTCAAAACGTCAGGAAGGCCAAGAAACAACGACAGCGGATGATGGTAGGAGTAGGTTTGGACCATATTGTCTATAGGAGGTAGTTAGTTTCTGTTAGAGAAGGTTGATGGTTCAATTCCCGCTCTGACTACTACTTCCCTAAATTACTACTACAAGGCCATTCTACTAATAATCTCTCCCCTTAGCCTTTCTCTCTATCATCTCTCTCCCTTTCTCCATCCTTCCTCTCTCTCTCTCTCTCTCTCTCTCAATTCAATTTCAATTTAAGGGGCTTTATTGACATGGGAAACATATGTTAACATTACCAAAGCAAGTGAAATAGTTAATAAACAAAAGTGAAATAAACTAAAATTAACAGTAGACAATTACAACAATACTGAATGAACATTTATTTTAACTTAATATAATACACCAATATAAATCAAATTAGCCTTAAAATAAATAATGAAACAATTTGGTTTAAGTAATTCAAAAACAAAGTGTTGGAGAAGAAGGTGTGTGCCATGTGCCATGTAAGAAAGCTAACGTTTCAGTTCCTTGCTCAGAACATAAGGACATATGAAAGCTGGTGGTTCCTTTTAACATGAGTCCTCAATATTCCCAGGTAAGAAGTTTTAGGTTGTAGTTATTATAGGAATTATAGGACTCTCTCTATACCATTTGTATTTCATATACCTTTGACTATTGGATGTTCTTATAGGCACTTTAGTATTGCCAGTGTAACAGTATAGCTTCCGTCCCTCTCCTCGCTACTCCCTGGGCTCAAACCAGGAACACATCGACAACAGCCACCCTCGAAGCAGCGTTACACATTTATTTATTCTTTATTGAACCTGGCAATTCTTATTTTAAATGACGGCCAGGGAACAGTGGGTTAACTGCCTGTTCAGGGGCAGAACAACAGATTTGTACCTTGTCAGCTCGGGGATATGAACTTGCAACCTTTCGGTTACTAGTCCAACTCTCTAACCACTAGGCTACCCTCCCACCCCATGCAGAGCAAGGGGAACAACTACTCCAAGTCTCAGAGGGAGTGACGTTTGAAATGCTATTAGCCACACCCCGCTAACTAGCTAGCCATTTCACATCGGTTACACCAGCCTCATTTCGGGAGTTGATGGGCTTGAAGTCATAAACAGCGCAATGCTTGACGCACAACGAAGAGCTGCTGGAAAAACGCACAAAAGTGCTGTTTGAATGAATGCTTACGAGCCTGCTGCTGCCTACCACTGCTCAGTCAGACTGCTCTATCAAATCATAGACTTAATTAACGGGTGGCATCCCTAAGTCTAAATATTCCTGTTACATTGTACAACCTTCAATGTTATGTCATAATTACGTAAAATTCTGTCAAATTAGTTTACAATGAGCCAGGCTGCCCAAACTGTTGCATATACACTGACTCTGCATGCAATGACTGCAAGAGAAATGACACAATTTCACCTGGTTAATATTGCCTGCTAACCTGGATTTCTTTTAGCTAAATATGCAGGTTTAAAAATATATACTTCTTTGTATTGATTTTAAGAAAGGCATTGGTGTTTATGGTTCGGTACAGTCGTCCAACGATTGTGCTTTTTTCGCAAATGCGCTTTTGTTAAATCATCCCCCAGCGTTGCATTGATTGACACGCTAGATAAACGAGTAATATCATCAACCATGTGTAGTTATAACTAGTGATTATGATTGATTGATTGTTTTTATAAGATAAGTTTAATGCTAGCTAGCAATTTACCTTGGCTTACTGCATTCGCGTAACAGGCAGTCTCCTCGTAGAGTGCAATGAGAGGCAGGTGGTTAGAATGTTGAACTAGTTAACTGTAAGGTTGCAAGATTGAATCCCAGAGCTGACAAGGTAAAAATCTGTCGTTCTGCCCCTGAACAAGGCAGTTAATCCACTGTTCCTAGGCCGTCATTGAAAATAAGAATGTGTTCTTAACTGACTTGCCTAGTTAAATAAATTAAATCGGACAAATCGGTGTCCAAAAATACCGATTTCCGATTGTTATGAAAACTTGAACTTGATTGTTATGAAAACTTAAATAATCGGCCATTCCGATTAATCGGTTGACCTCTAGGATTTACAACGGTGTTTGTTCTTCACTGGTTTCCCTTTTCTTGTGGCAACAGGTCACATATCTTGCTGCTGTGATAAAACACTGTCGTAGTTCACCTACTAGATATGGGAGTTTATCAAAATTGGGTTTGTTTTCAAATTCTTTGTGGTTTTGTGTAATCTGAGGGAAATATGTGTCTAATATGGTCATACGTTGGACAGGAGGTTAGGAAGTGCAGCTCAGTTTCCACCTCATTCTGTGGGCAGTGAGCACAGCCTGTCTTCTCTTGAGAGCCAGGTCTGCCTAAAGCGACCTTTCTCAATAGCAAGGCTATGATCACTGAGTCTATAGTCAAAGATCTCCTTTCTCTCTCTCTCTCTCTCTCTCTCTCTCTCCATCCTTCCTCTATCTTTTCCCCCTTTCATCACATTCAACATTACAGTCCAGTTATTCTCAGACATGACAGAGGGTCATGTGTTCATGAGTCCATGAATCAGCAGCTCTGGCAACTGATTGACTAGTGATCTCTCTGAGGCCATCAGTATCTGTAACGTAGGATCACACACACGCGCGTGCACACACACACACACACACACACCTTCAGTGAAGTGGGTAGAGTTTTTAATTCTCTCTTTGTGTGTCTGTTTCCAGACTGCCCACACTAGCCATCTCCCAGAGGATAAGTAGAGTGGTTTGCTTTCTTTCCACTTTCCTCATGTCTATTCCTGACAACACAGCGCTGTGTGAGAGTACAGATCTGTAACTCCTCTTCTCTCTGAATTATTTATGATGATGTCTCCTCTCCTCTCCTGACACCTCATCACCCTGACATCCTCCTCTTCCTCCTCTTCCTCCTCTACTGACACCTCATCACCCTGACATCCTCCTCTTCCTCCTCCTCTCCTCTCCTGACACCTCATCACCCTGACATCCTCCTCTTCCTCCTCTTCCTCCTCTACTGACACCTCATCACCCTGACATCCTCCTCTTCCTCCTCTCCTCTCCTGACACCTCATCACCCTGACATCCTCCTCTTCCTCCTCTCCTGACACCTCATCACCCTGACATCCTCCTCTTCCTCCTCTCCTGACACCTCATCACCCTGACTTCCTCCTCTTCCTCCTCTCCTGACACCTCATCACCCTGACATCCTCCTCTTCCTCCTCTTCCTCCTCTCCTGACACCTCATCACCCTGACATCCTCCTCTTCCTCCTCTTCCTCCTCTCCTGACACCTCATCACCCTGACTTCCTCCTCTTCCTCCTCTCCTGACACCTCATCACCCTGACATCCTCCTCTTCCTCCTCTCCTGACACCTCATCTCCTGACACCTCATCTCCTCCCTGACACCCTCACCCTCTTCCTCCTCTTCCTCCTCTCCTGACACCTCATCACCCTGACATCCTCCTCTTCCTCCTCTCCCTCCTCTCCTGACACCTCATCACCCTGACATCCTCCTCTTCCTCCTCCTCTCCTCTCCTGACACCTCATCACCCTGACTTCCTCCTCTTCCTCCTCTCCCTCCTCTCCTGACACCTCATCGCCCTGACTTCCTCCTCTTCCTCCTCTCCTGACACCTCATCACCCTGACATCCTCCTCTTCCTCCTCTCCTCTCCTGACACCTCATCACCCTGACATCCTCCTCTTCCTCCTCCTCTCCTGACACCTCATCACCCTGACATCCTCCTCTTCCTCCTCCTCTCCTCTCCTGACACCTCATCACCCTGACATCCTCCTCTTCCTCCTCTCCTGACACCTCATCACCCTGACATCCTCCTCTTCCTTCTCCTCTCCTCTCCTGACACCTCATCACCCTGACTTCCTCCTCTTCCTCCTCTCCTGACACCTCATCACCCTGACATCCTCCTCTTCCTCCTCTCCTCTCCTGACACCTCATCACCCTGACATCCTCCTCTTCCTCCTCTCCTGACACCTCATCACCCTGACATCCTCCTCCTCTTCCTCCTCTCCTGACCTCTCCTGACACCTCATCACCCTGACATCCTCCTCTTCCTCCTCTCCTGACACCTCATCACCCTGACATCCTCCTCTTCCTCCTCTCCTCTCCTGACACCTCATCACCCTGACTTCCTCCTCTTCCTCCTCTCCTCTCCTGACACCTCATCACCCTGACTCCTCCTCCTCCTTCCTCCTCTCCTGACACCTCATCACCCTGACATCCTCATCTCTTCCTCCTCTTCCTCCTCTTCCTCCTCTCCTGACACCTCACCACCCTGACTTCCTCCTCTTCCTCCTCTCCTGACACCTCATCACCCTGACATCCTCCTCTTCCTCCTCTTCCTCCTCTTCCTCCTCTCCTGACACCTCATCACCCTGACTTCCTCCTCTTCCTCCTCTCCTGACACCTCATCACCCTGACATCCTCCTCTTCCTCCTCTTCCTCCTCTCCTGACACCTCATCACCCTGACATCCTCCTCTTCCTCCTCTCCTCTCCTGACACCTCATCACCCTGACATCCTCCTCTTCCTCCTCTCCTGTCACCTCATCACCCTGACTTCCTCTTCTTCGCTTCCTCTGCTACCCAACCTGTTCTTCCTCCTCTTCCTCCTCCTTGCATCCTCTCCTCCTCTTCCTCCTCTTCCTCCTCTCCTTCTCTACCTTTTAAACTCCAGCTGCGATCCACTTCTGACCACACAGCAGTCAGTACTACTTCAGTATAACATGCATGAGACATTTATGCTGCCCCCCTCTCTCTCTCTCTCTCTCTCTCCCTCCCTCCCTCCCTCCCTCCCTCCCTCCCTCCCTCCCTCCCTCCCTCCCTCCCTCCCTCCCTCCCTCCCTCCCTCCCTCCCTCCCTCCCTCCCTCCCTCCCTCCCTCCTCCCTCCCTCCCTCCCTCCCTCCCTCCCTCCCTCCCTCTTCCTTCCTTCCTTCCAAGAGCGAGAGGAGACGGTGGAGGAAGAGGGGGGGGTGGGAGGGGAGAAAGGAGAAAGGGGGGAGGAAGAGAGGGGGAAAGGAGGGAGAGGAAGAGAGGAGGGGAAGATGCAATTAAATATGCTTCTGAATATACTTTGTATTTGTGATTTTTGCTGCATTCATCTGGCGTTGTTGTTCATTTGTGTTGTGTGTGTGATGCTGGATGATTTGCTACGAGATGGAGAAGGTTGCTATGAAAACCGTTGTTGCCTAGGTAACTGGGTCCCCCATAGGGATCAGCAGCTGTTGCTATGGAGTAGTCATGGTTACGAGTGGCCAGGAGAGAGAGAGAGAGAGAGAGAGAGAGAGAGAGAGAGTATGGCTGTGAAGATACCAGTATCTCATTTTTTTTCCATAGTATAAATGAAAACATGAAGCAGGTGGATTTTGTCCTTTAAAAACCTGCTGGATGTAAAGTAGTTTATGCTTTAGCTTGGAAAATAAAGACATGTGATTGGACAACATAATGATGTTGGACAGGTTTCCTAAAGAAGTTCAATCCACCAGGTGTTTTGTTTCCTTGATACTAACTAGTATTCTGATACACACAGACACACACACAGTCACACACACAGACACACAGACACACACATACAGAGACACAGACACACACAAACACACACAGACACACACATACACACACAGACACACACATACACACACAGACACACACAGACACACAGACACACACACAGACACACAGACACACACAAACACACGCAGACACACACATACACACACACACAGACACACACATACACACACAGACACACACATACACACAGAGACTCACACATACACACAGACACACATACACACACAGACACACACATACACACACACACACACACGGTGGGCAGTCTATGTTCTTTTTTCTATAATTAGCTATTTCTGTGTTTGGCCTGGTATGGTTCTCAATCAGAGGCATCTGTCAATCGTTGTCCCTGATTGAGAACCATACTTCGTCAGCCTGGTTGTCCCTGATTGAGAACCATACTTACAGCCTGGTTGTCCCTGATTAAGAACCATACTTACAGCCTGGTTGTCCCTGATTAAGAACCATACTTACAGCCTGGTTGTCCCTGATTGAGAACCATACTTACAGCCTGGTTGTCCCTGATTGAGAACCATACTTCGTCAGCCTGGTTGTCCCTGATTGAGAACCATACTTACAGCCTGGTTGTCCCTGATTGAGAACCATACTTACAGCCTGGTTGTCCCTGATTGAGAACCATACTTCGTCAGCCTGGTTGTCCCTGATTGAGAACCATACTTCGTCAGCCTGGTTGTCCCTGATTGAGAACCATACTTACAGCCTGGTTGTCCCTGATTGAGAACCATACTTACAGCCTGGTTGTCCCTGATTAAGAACCATACTTACAGCCTGGTTGTCCCTGATTAAGAACCATACTTACAGCCTGGTTGTCCCTGATTGAGAACCATACTTACAGCCTGGTTGTCCCTGATTGAGAACCATACAGCCGTCCCTGAATGAGAACAATCAGCCTGGTTGTCCCTGATTGAGAACCATACTTACAGCCTGGTTGTCCCTGATTGAGAACCATACTTACAGCCTGTTTGTCCCTGATTGAGAACCATACTTACAGCCTGGTTGTCCCTGATTGAGAACCATACTTAGGTAGCCTGGTTGTCCCTGATTGAGAACCATACTTAGGTAGCCTGGTTGTCCCTGATTGAGAACCATACTTACAGCCTGTTTGTCCCTGATTGAGAACCATACTTAAGCAGCCTGGTTGTCCCTGATTGAGAACCATACTTACAGCCTGGTTGTCCCTGATTGAGAACCATACTTAGGTAGCCTGGTTGTCCCTGATTGAGAACCATACTTAGGTAGCCTGGTTGTCCCTGATTGAGAACCATACTTAGGTAGCCTGGTTGTCCCTGATTGAGAACCATACTTAGGTAGCCTGGTTGTCCCTGATTGAGAACCATACTTAGGTAGCCTGGTTGTCCCTGATTGAGAACCATACTTAGGTAGCCTGGTTGTCCCTGATTGAGAACCATACTTACAGCCTGGTTGTCCCTGATTGAGAACCATACTTAGGTAGCCTGGTTGTCCCTGATTGAGAACCATACTTACAGCCTGGTTGTCCCTGATTGAGAACCATACTTACAGCCTGGTTGTCCCTGATTGAGAACCATACTTAGGCAGCCTGGTTGTCCCTGATTGAGAACCATACTTACAGCCTGGTTGTCCCTGATTGAGAACCATACTTACAGCCTGGTTGTCCCTGATTGAGAACCATCCTTACAGCCTGGTTGTCCCTGATTGAGAACCATACTTAGGCAGCCTGGTTGTCCCTGATTGAGAACCATACTTAGGTAGCCTGGTTGTCCCTGATTGAGAACCATACTTACAGCCTGGTTGTCCCTGATTGAGAACCATACTTCGTCAGCCTGGTTGTCCCTGATTGAGAACCATCCTTACAGCCTGGTTGTCCCTGATTGAGAACCATACTTGCAGCCTGGTTGTCCCTGATTGAGAACCATACTTACAGCCTGGTTGTCCCTGATTGAGAACCATCCTTACAGCCTGGTTGTCCCTGATTGAGAACCATACTTACAGCCTGGTTGTCCCTGATTGAGAACCATACTTAGGTAGCCTGGTTGTCCCTGATTGAGAACCATACTTAGGTAGCCTGGTTGTCCCTGATTGAGAACCATACTTAGGTAGCCTGGTTGTCCCTGATTGAGAACCATACTTAGGTAGCCTGGTTGTCCCTGATTGAGAACCATACTACAGCCTGGTTGTAGGTAGCCTGGTTGTCCCTGATTGAGAACCATACTTACAGCCTGGTTGTCCCTGATTGAGAACCATACTTAGGTAGCCTGGTTGTCCCTGATTGAGAACCATACTTACAGCCTGGTTGTCCCTGATTGAGAACCATACTTAGGCAGCCTGTTTGTCCCTGATTGAGAACCATACTTAGGCAGCCTGTTTGTCCCTGATTGAGAACCATACTTAGGCAGCCTGTTTGTCCCTGATTGAGAACCATACTTAGGTAGCCTGGTTGTCCCTGATTGAGAACCATACTTACAGCCTGGTTGTCCCTGATTGAGAACCATACTTAGGCAGCCTGTTTGTCCCTGATTGAGAACCATACTTAGGCAGCCTGTTTGTCCCTGATTGAGAACCATACTTAGGCAGCCTGGTTGTCCCTGATTGAGAACCATACTTAGGCAGCCTGTTTGTCCCTGATTGAGAACCATACTTACAGCCTGGTTGTCCCTGATTGAGAACCATACTTACAGCCTGGTTGTCCCTGATTGAGAACCATACTTACAGCCTGGTTGTCCCTGATTGAGAACCATACTTACAGCCTGGTTGTCCCTGATTGAGAACCATACTTACAGCCTGGTTGTCCCTGATTGAGAACCATACTTACAGCCTGGTTGTCCCTGATTGAGAACCATACTTACAGCCTGGTTGTCCCTGATTGAGAACCATACTTAGGTAGCCTGGTTGTCCCTGATTGAGAACCATACTTACAGCCTGGTTGTCCCTGATTGAGAACCATACTTAGGCAGCCTGGTTGTCCCTGATTGAGAACCATACTTACAGCCTGGTTGTCCCTGATTGAGAACCAGCCTGGTTGTCCCTGATTGAGAACCATACTTACAGCCTGGTTGTCCCTGATTGAGAACCATACTTACAGCCTGGTTGTCCCTGATTGAGAACCATACTTACAGCCTGGTTGTCCCTGATTGAGAACCATACTTACAGCCTGGTTGTCCCTGATTGAGAACCATACTTAGGCAGCCTGGTTGTCCCTGATTGAGAACCATACTTAGGCAGCCTGGTTGTCCCTGATTGAGAACCATACTTAGGTAGCCTGGTTGTCCCTGATTGAGAACCATACTTACAGCCTGGTTGTCCCTGATTGAGAACCATACTTAGGTAGCCTGGTTGTCCCTGATTGAGAACCATACTTAGGCAGCCTGGTTGTCCCTGATTGAGAACCATACTTAGGCAGCCTGGTTGTCCCTGATTGAGAACCATACTTACAGCCTGGTTGTCCCTGATTGAGAACCATACTTACAGCCTGGTTGTCCCTGATTGAGAACCATACTTACAGCCTGGTTGTCCCTGATTGAGAACCATACTTAGGCAGCCTGGTTGTCCCTGATTGAGAACCATACTTAGGCAGCCTGGTTGTCCCTGATTGAGAACCATACTTACAGCCTGGTTGTCCCTGATTGAGAACCATACTTACAGCCTGGTTGTCCCTGATTGAGAACCATACTTAGGTAGCCTGGTTGTCCCTGATTGAGAACCATACTTAGGCAGCCTGGTTGTCCCTGATTGAGAACCATACTTACAGCCTGGTTTCACCCTTTGAGTTGTGATTATTTTCTGTTCAGTGTTGTTTGTATTCACCTTTCAGGACTGTTGTGTTTCGTTCTCGTTATTTTGTGTTGATGATAATAAATTACTGCCACTCTGCGCGTTGGTCCTCTCCTTCCAACAGCCGTTACAACAACGGTGTTTGTTCTTCACTGGTTGCCCTTTTCTTGTGGCAACAGGTCACACATCTTGCTGATGTGATGATACACTGGTATTTCATCCAGTAGATATGTGAGTTTATCAAGATCAGGTCTGTTTTCTAATTCTTTGTGGATCTGTGTAATCTGAGGGAAATATGTCTCTCTAATATGGTCATACATTGGGCAGGAAGTTTCCACCTCATTTTGTGGGCAGTGAGCACATAGCCTGTCTTCTCTTGAGAGCCAGGTCTGCCTACGGCGGCCTTTCTCAATTTTTTTTTTTTTTTTTTTTTACCTTAACTGCCTGTTCAGGGGCAGAACGACAGATTTGTACCTTGTCAGTTCGGGGGTTTGAACTTGCAACCTTCCGGTTACTAGTCCAACGCTCTTGTCCAACGCCCTAACCACTAGGCTACCCTGCCGCCCTGCAAGGCTATGCTCACTGAGTCTGTACATAGTCAAAGCGTTCCTTCATTTTGGGTCAGTCACAGTGGTCAGGTATTCTGCCACTGTGTACTCTCGGTTTAGGACCAAATAACATTCTAGTTTGCTCTGTTTTTTTGTTAATTCTTTCCAATGTGTCAAGTAATTATCTTTTTGTTTTCTTGTGATTTGGTTGGGTCTAATTGTGCTGCTGTCCTGGGGCTCTGTAGGGTGTGTTTGTGTTTGTGAACAGAGCCCCAGGACCAGCTTGCTTAGGGGACTCTTCTCCAGGTTCATCTCTCTGTAGGTGATGGCTTTGTTATGGAAGGTTTGAGAATCGCTTCCTTTTAGGTGGTTGTAGAATTTAATGCCTCTTTTCTGGATTTTGATAATTAGTGGGTATCGGCCTAATTCTGCTCTGCATGCATTATTTGGTGTTCTACGTTGTACACGGAGGATATTTTCAAGTCAAGTTTGTCCCATTTTGTGAATTCTTGGTTGGTGAGCGGACCCCAGACCTCACAACCATAGAGGGCAATGGGTTCTATAACTGATTCTTTATCTCTCTCTGTGTCCGTCTGTAGTATCTGGGCTTTATGACTGATTCAAGTATTTTTAGCCAGATCCTAATTGGTATGTCAAATGTTATGTTTCTTTTGATGGCATAGAAGGCCCTTCTTGCCTTGTCTCTCAGATCATTCACAGCTTTGTTTAAGTTACTGGTGCTGATGTTTAGGCAGAGGTACTGTATGTATAGTTGTTTGTGTGCTCTAGGGAAATAGTGTCTGGATGGAATTTGTATTTGTGGTCATGGCAATTGCACCTTTTTTGGAACACCATTCTTTTGGTCTCTCTCTCCCTCTCCTTCTCTCTCCTCCCCTCTTCTCTCTCTCCTCCCCTCTCTTCTCTCTCTCCTTCTCTCTCCTCTCCTCTCCTCTCTTCTCTATCTCCCTCTCCTTCTCTCTCTCCTTCTCTCTCCTCCCCTCTCTCTCTCTCTCTCCCCTCCTTCTCTCTTCTCTCTCTTTCCTCTCCTCTCCTCTCTCCTCCCCTCTCTTCTCTCTCTCCCTCCTTCTCTCTCCTCTCCCTTCTCTCCCTCCATCAGACAGTATAATGTATAATAATATGACTGATTGCTAGAATTTCTCTGTCCTCTCTCATCCCATCATCGCTCACTCTGTCACCCTGAGGGGGAGGAGGAGAGGAGAGATGGAAGAATATAATGTAATACTATGTAATAATACTAATCTGCGTTGATCTGTGTTCTCTCTTCTCCTCTCTCTCTCTCTCTCTCCCCCTCCTACCCCCCCTCTTTCTCCCCCTCGCTCCCCTTCTCCCTCTCTCTATCCCACTCTCCCTCTCCCTCCCACTTCCCCTCCCCCTCTCTCTCTAGATGAATGGATCAGAGGGAGAGGTGGAGTATGAAGAGATGACACTAGAGAGGGTGAGACTACTCTTACTATTAGATTACAACATTTGTGGCCCCTCATACTTTTATTTTTGATTTGTTTATTTAACCTTTATTTAACCTTTATTGAACCTTTATTAAACCTTTATTTACTTTCATTTAGCCTTTATTTACCTTTATTTAACTTTTATTAACCTTTATTTAACCTTTATTTACCTTTATTTACCCTTTATTTAATCTTTATTTACTTTTATTTAACCTTTATTTACCTTTATTTAACCTTTATTTAACCAGGCAGATCAGTTTAGAACAAATTCTTATTTACAATGACGGCCTACCCCGGCCAAACCAGGACGACGCTGGGCCAATTGTGGACCGCCCTATGGGACTCCCAATCACAGCCGGTTGTGATACAGCCTGGAATCGAACCAGTGTCTGATGCCTCTAGCAATGAGACACAGGGCCTGCTGCACCACTAGGGAGCCCTCTAGCACTGAGACACAGGGCCTGCTGCACCACTAGGGAGCCCTCTAGCACTGAGACACAGGGCCTGCTGCACCACTAGGGAGCCCTCTAGCACTGAGACACAGGGCCTGCTGCACCACTAGGGAGCCCTCTAGCACTGAGACACAGGGCCTGCTGCACCACTAGGGAGCCCTCTAGCACTGAGACACAGGGCCTGCTGCACCACTAGGGAGCCCTCTAGCACTGAGACACAGGGCCTGCTGCACCACTAGGGAGCCCTCTAGCACTGAGACACAGGGCCTGCTGCACCACTAGGGAGCCCTCTAGCACTGAGACACAGGGCCTGCTGCACCACTAGGGAGCCCTCTAGCACTGAGACACAGGGCCTGCTGCACCACTAGGGAGCCCTCTAGCACTGAGACACAGGGCCTGCTGCACCACTAGGGAGCCCTCTAGCACTGAGACACAGGGCCTGCTGCACCACTAGGGAGCCCTCTAGCACTGAGACACAGGGCCTGCTGCACCACTAGGGAGCCCTCTAGCACTGAGACACAGGGCCTGCTGCACCACTAGGGAGCCCTCTAGCACTGAGACACAGGGCCTGCTGCACCACTAGGGAGCCCTCTAGCACTGAGACACAGGGCCTGCTGCACCACTAGGGAGCCCTCTCGCACTGAGACACAGGGCCTGCTGCACCACTAGGGAGCCCTCTAGCACTGAGACACAGGGCCTGCTGCACCACGAGGGAGCCCTCTAGCACTGAGACACAGGGCCTGCTGCACCACTAGGGAGCCCTCTAGCACTGAGACACAGGGCCTGCTGCACACCACGAGGGAGCCCTCTAGCACTGAGACACAGGGCCTGCTGCACCACTAGGGAGCCCTCTCGCACTGAGACACAGGGCCTGCTGCACCACTAGGGAGCCCTCTAGCACTGAGACACAGGGCCTGCTGCACCACGAGGGAGCCCTCTAGCACTGAGACACAGGGCCTGCTGCACCACTAGGGAGCCCTCTAGCACTGAGACACAGGGCCTGCTGCACCACGAGGGAGCCCTCTAGCACTGAGACACAGGGCCTGCTGCACCACTAGGTAGCCCTCTAGCACTGAGACACAGGGCCTGCTGCACCACGAGGGAGCCCTCTAGCACTGAGACACAGGGCCTGCTGCACCACTAGGGAGCCCTCTAGCACTGAGACACAGGGCCTGCTGCACCACGAGGAGCCCTCTAGCACTGAGACACAGGGCCTGCTGCACCACGAGGGAGCCCTCTAGCACTGAGACACAGGGCCTGCTGCACCACTAGGGAGCCCTCTAGCACTGAGACACAGGGCCTGCTGCACCACTAGGGAGCCCTCTAGCACTGAGACACAGGGCCTGCTGCACCACTAGGTAGCCCTCTAGCACTGAGACACAGGGCCTGCTCAACCACTATGGAGCCCTCTAGCACTGAGACACAGGGCCTGCTGCACCACGAGGGAGCCCTCTAGCACTGAGACACAGGGCCTGCTGCACCACGAGGGAGCCCTCTAGCACTGAGACACAGGGCCTGCTGCACCACTAGGGAGCCCTCTAGCACTGAGACACAGGGCCTGCTGCACCACGAGGGAGCCCTCTAGCACTGAGACACAGGGCCTGCTGCACCACTAGGTAGCCCTCTAGCACTGAGACACAGGGCCTGCTGCACCACGAGGGAGCCCTCTAGCACTGAGACACAGGGCCTGCTGCACCACGAGGGAGCCCTCTAGCACTGAGACACAGGGCCTGCTGCACCACGAGGGAGCCCTCTAGCACTGAGACACAGGGCCTGCTGCACCACGAGGGAGCCCTCTAGCACTGAGACACAGGGCCTGCTGCACCACTAGGGAGCCCTCTAGCACTGAGACACAGGGCCTGCTGCACCACTAGGGAGCCCTCTAGCACTGAGACACAGGGCCTGCTGCACCACTAGGGAGCCCTCTAGCACTGAGACACAAGGCCTTAGACCTCTGCTCTGTTCAAGAGCCCCTATAAATATTTCCCTTTTTCTTCTAAAAAATAAATTAACAATTGAAAAAAAAATTTGGCCATCAAACCTTATTGTTGGATCTTTAACATTGCAAAACCAATTTTCTTTTTGTCAACTTAAGTTTGCAATTATAATTGATGAAAGGAAGACAAATGGAGAAAATGATTGGCCCCCTGTTCGGAGCTGGTTGCACAGCCTTGAGCCAAGTTAACTGCAGACAAACGCTTCTCCATCAATGAGTTTGATGCACTTTTCTACTGACAATTTGGCTCTTCAGCAGAAAATAACTCTAATTCTTCAATGTTTGAGGGTTGTCCTCCACCAACCTCTGTTTTCAGAGCTCACCGTATTGTCCTCCACCAACCTCTGTTTTCAGAGCTCACCGTATTGTCCTACACCAACCTCTGTTTTCAGAGCTCACCGTATTGTCCTCCACCAACCTCTGTTTTCAGAGCTCACCGTATTGTCCTCCACCAACCTCTGTTTTCAGAGCTCACCGTATTGTCCTCCACCAACCTCTGTTTTCAGAGCTCACCGTATTGTCCTCCACCAACCTCTGTTTTCAGAGCTCACCGTAGGTTTAGGATGTGATTCAGATCTGGACTCCTCGCTGGCCACTTCAGATCAGTCCAGGGTTTCTTCTTGAACTTTTCCGGTGCGTTTGGGTTTGTTATCCTGCTGGAAGACTCACAACCTTCAATAGAGACCCAGTTTTTGGACCCTGTGTTAAACATTTGACGGCTGATATTCTGCTGGTTTCATGATGCCATGTTCAAGCCCCTATGTATCAGAGGCAGCAGAGCAATCACAGCATTATCGAACCTCCCCCATAGTGTAATTTTCACTGAATGCTTGATTTGGTTGTCAGTAAACATCGCTGATCTGTAATGCCAAAATGTTTAAATGCTGTTTCATTGGTCCACAGAACATTTCCCCAGGAATTAGTACTATTTACTTGGCTTTCTGTTGTCTCCTTCAGCAGTGGGGTCTTCCTATGTTTACCTACATGTGATGGTTGTGTGTGTGTGTGTGTGATGGTTTGTAGGGTAACTCTGGTCTAGGATTCAGTATAGCAGGTGGAACAGACAACCCCCACGTTGGAGACGACCCGTCTATCTTCATCACCAAGATCATCCCTGGAGGAGCTGCCGCACAGGACGGGAGGCTCAGGTAGACACAGGACGGGAGGCTCAGGTAGACACAGGACTGGAGGCTCAGGTAGACACAGGACGGGAGGCTCAGGTAGACACAGGACGGGAGGCTCAGGTAGACACAGGACGGGAGGCTCAGGTAGACACAGGACTGGAGGCTCAGGTAGACACAGGACGGGAGGCTCAGGTAGACACAGGACTGTAGGCTCAGGTAGACACAGGACTGGAGGCTCAGGTAGACACAGGACGGGAGGCTCAGGTAGACACAGGACTGGAGGCTCAGGTAGACACAGGACGGGAGGCTCAGGTAGACACAGGACTGGAGGCTCAGGTAGACACAGGACGGGAGGCTCAGGTAGACACAGGACTGGAGGCTCAGGTAGACACAGGACGGGAGGCTCAGGTAGACACAGGACGGGAGGCTCAGGTAGACACAGGACGGGAGGCTCAGGTAGACACAGGACGGGAGGCTCAGGTAGACACAGGACGGGAGGCTCAGGTAGACACAGGACTGGAGGCTCAGGTAGACACAGGACTGGAGGCTCAGGTAGACACAGGACTGTAGGCTCAGGTAGACACAGGACGGGAGGTTCAGGTAGACACAGGACTGGAGGCTCAGGTAGACACAGGACTGGAGGCTCAGGTAGACACAGGACTGTAGGCTCAGGTAGACACAGGACGGGAGGCTCAGGTAGACACAGGACGGGAGGCTCAGGTAGACACAGGACGGGAGGCTCAGGTAGACACAGGACGGGAGGCTCAGGTAGACACAGGACGGGAGGCTCAGGTAGACACAGGACTGGAGGCTCAGGTAGACACAGGACGGGAGGCTCAGGTAGACACAGGACTGTAGGCTCAGGTAGACACAGGACTGGAGGATAAGGTAGACACAGGACGGGAGGCTCAGGTAGACACAGGACTGGAGGCTCAGGTAGACACAGGACGGGAGGCTCAGGTAGACACAGGACTGGAGGATAAGGTAGACACAGGACGGGAGGCTCAGGTAGACACAGGACTGGAGGCTCAGGTAGACACAGGACTGGAGGCTCAGGTAGACACAGGACTGTAGGCTCAGGTAGACACAGGACGGGAGGCTCAGGTAGACACAGGACTGGAGGCTCAGGTAGACACAGGACTGGAGGCTCAGGTAGACACAGGACTGGAGGCTCAGGTAGACACAGGACTGTAGGCTCAGGTAGACACAGGACGGGAGGTTCAGGTAGACACAGGACTGGAGGCTCAGGTAGACACAGGACTGGAGGCTCAGGTAGACACAGGACTGTAGGCTCAGGTAGACACAGGACTGGAGGCTCAGGTAGACACAGGACGGGAGGCTCAGGTAGACACAGGACGGGAGGTTCAGGTAGACACAGGACGGGAGGCTCAGGTAGACACAGGACTGTAGGCTCAGGTAGACACAGGACTGGAGGCTCAGGTAGACACAGGACTGGAGGCTCAGGTAGACACAGGACTGTAGGCTCAGGTAGACACAGGACGGGAGGCTCAGGTAGACACAGGACGGGAGGCTCAGGTAGACACAGGACGGGAGGCTCAGGTAGACACAGGACGGGAGGCTCAGGTAGACACAGGACGGGAGGCTCAGGTAGACACAGGACTGGAGGCTCAGGTAGACACAGGACGGGAGGCTCAGGTAGACACAGGACTGTAGGCTCAGGTAGACACAGGACTGGAGGATAAGGTAGACACAGGACGGGGAGGCTCAGGTAGACACAGGACTGGAGGCTCAGGTAGACACAGGACGGGAGGCTCAGGTAGACACAGGACTGGAGGATAAGGTAGACACAGGACGGGAGGCTCAGGTAGACACAGGACTGGAGGCTCAGGTAGACACAGGACTGGAGGCTCAGGTAGACACAGGACTGTAGGCTCAGGTAGACACAGGACGGGAGGCTCAGGTAGACACAGGACTGGAGGCTCAGGTAGACACAGGACTGGAGGCTCAGGTAGACACAGGACTGGAGGCTCAGGTAGACACAGGACTGTAGGCTCAGGTAGACACAGGACTGGAGGCTCAGGTAGACACAGGACGGAAGGCTCAGGTAGACACAGGACGGGAGGCTCAGGTAGACACAGGACGGGAGGCTCAGGTAGACACAGGACGGGAGGCTCAGGTAGACACAGGACTGGAGGCTCAGGTAGACACAGGACGGGAGGCTCAGGTAGACACAGGACTGGAGGCTCAGGTAGACACAGGACTGGAGGCTCAGGTAGACACAGGACGGGAGGCTCAGGTAGACACAGGACGGGAGGCTCAGGTAGACACAGGACGGGAGGCTCAGGTAGACACAGGACGGGAGGCTCAGGTAGACACAGGACGGGAGGCTCAGGTAGACACAGGACGGGAGGCTCAGGTAGACACAGGACGGAAGGCTCAGGTAGACACAGGACGGAAGGCTCAGGTAGACACAGGACGGGAGGCTCAGGTAGACACAGGACGGGAGGCTCAGGTAGACACAGGACTGGAGGCTCAGGTAGACACAGGACTGTAGGCTCAGGTAGACACAGGACGGAAGGCTCAGGTAGACACAGGACGGGAGGCTCAGGTAGACACAGGACGGGAGGCTCAGGTAGACACAGGACGGGAGGCTCAGGTAGACACAGGACGGGAGGCTCAGGTAGACACAGGACGGGAGGCTCAGGTAGACACAGGACGGGAGGCTCAGGTAGACACAGGACTGGAGGCTCAGGTAGACACAGGATGGGAGGCTCAGGTAGACACAGGACGGGAGGCTCAGGTAGACACAGGACTGTAGGCTCAGGTAGACACAGGACGGGAGGCTCAGGTAGACACAGGACGGGAGGCTCAGGTAGACACAGGACGGGAGGCTCAGGTAGACACAGGACGGAAGGCTCAGGTAGACACAGGACTGGAGGCTCAGGTAGACACAGGACGGGAGGCTCAGGTAGACACAGGACTGGAGGCTCAGGTAGACACAGGACGGAAGGCTCAGGTAGACACAGGACGGGAGGCTCAGGTAGACACAGGACGGGAGGCTCAGGTAGACACAGGACGGGAGGCTCAGGTAGACACAGGACTGGAGGCTCAGGTAGACACAGGACGGGAGGCTCAGGTAGACACAGGACTGGAGGCTCAGGTAGACACAGGACTGGAGGCTCAGGTAGACACAGGACGGGAGGTTCAGGTAGACACAGGACTGGAGGCTGAGTTACCGAGACAATGTGCGGGGGTACAGGTTAGTCGAGGTAATTTGTGACTACGTATAAATAATAAACAGTGAGTAACAGCAGTGTAAAAATAAAGGGGACTGGGGTCAATGTAAATGGTCCGGGTGGTCATTTAATTAGCTGTTCAGGAGACTTATGGCTTGGGGGTAGAAGCTGTTAAGGAGCCTTTGGACCCAGACTTGGTGCTCCGATACCGCTTGCCGTGCTGTATCAGAGAGAACAGGCTATTTTTTTTATTTAGTTTATTTCACCTTTATTTAACCAGGAAGGCTAGTTGAGAACAAGTTCTCATTTACAACTGCGACCTGGCCAAGATAAAGCATAGCAGTGTGAACAGACAACACAGAGTTACACATGGAGTAAACAATTAACAAGTCAATAACACAGTAGAAAAAAAAGAGTCTATATACATTGTGTGCAAAAGGCGAATAATTACAATTTTGCAGATTAACACTGGAGTGATAAATAACACTGGAGTGATAAATGATCAGATGGTCATGTACAGGTAGAGCTATTGGTGTGCAAAAGAGCAGAAAAGTAAATAAATAAAAAGAGTGTGGGGATGAGGTAGGTGAAAATGGGTGGGCTATTTACCGAGAAGACTATGTACAGCTGCAGCGATCGGTTAGCTGCTCAGATAGCAGATGTTTGAAGTTGGTGAGGGAGGTAAAAGTCTCCAACTTCAGCGATTTTTGCAATTCGTTCCAGTCACAGGCAGCAGAGAACTGGAACGAAAGGTGGCCAAATGAGGTGTTGGCTTTAGGGATGATCAGTGAGATACACCTGCTGGAGTGCGTGCTACGTGTGGGTGTTGCCATCGTGACCAGTGAACTGAGATAAGGCGGAGCTTTACCTAGCATGGACTTGTAGATGACCTGGAACCAGTGGGTCTGGCGACGGATATGTAGCAAGGGCCAGCCGACTAGAGCATACAGGTCGCGGTGGTGGGTGGTATAAGGTGCTTTAGTGACAAAACGGATGGCACTGTGATAAACTGCATTCAGTTTGCTGAGTAGAGTGTTGGAAGCTATTTTGTAGATGACGTCGCCGAAGTCGAGGATCGGTAGGATAGTCAGTTTTACTAGGGTAAGTTTGGCGGCGTGAGTGAAGGAGGCTTTGTTGCGGAATAGAAAGCCGACTCTAGATTTGATTTTCGATTGGAGATGTGTGATATGATTCTGGAAGGAGAGTTTACAGTCTAGCCAGACACCTAGGTACTTATAGATGTCCACATATTCAAGGTCGGAACCATCCAGGGTGGTGATGCTGGTCAGGCATGTTGGTGCAGGCAGCGAACGGTTGAAAAGCATGCATTTGGTTTTACTAGCGTTTAAGAGCAGTTGGAGGCCACGGAAGGAGTGTTGTATGGCATTGAAGCTCGTTTGGAGGTTAGATAGCACAGTGTCCAAGGACGGGCCGGAAGTATATAGAATGGTGTCGTCTGTGAACCAGGCAGGGCAGTCATCAGAAAAACCGAGGCTACTGAGTCTGCCAATAAGAATATGGTGATTGACAGAGTCGAAAGCCTTGGCAAGGTCGATGAAGACGGCTGCACAGTACTGTCTTTTATCAATGGCGGTTATGATATCGTTTAGGACCTTGAGTGTGGCTGAGGTGCACCCGTGACCGGCTCGGAAACCAGATTGCACAGCGGAGAAGGTATGGTGGGATTCGAGATGGTCAGTGACCTGTTTGTTGACTTGGCGTTCGAAGACCTTAGATAGGCAAGGCAGAATGGATATAGGTCTGTAACAGTTTGGGTCCAGGGTGTCTCCCCCTTTGAAGAGGGGGATGACTGCGGCAGCTTTCCAATCCTTGGGGATCTCAGACGATATGAAGGAGAGGTTGAACAGGCTGGTAATAGGGGTTGCGACAATGGCGGCGGATAGTTTCAGAAATAGAGGGTCCAGATTGTCAAGCCCAGCTGATTTGTACCAGGGTGGCTGGAGTCTTTGACAACTTAGAAATGTCCTTGTTTTTGAAAGAAAAGCACATTTTGGTCCATTAAAATAACATCAACTTGATCAGAAATACAGTGTATTGTAGAGTTCCTCTGTCCAGTATTTGTCCATCTTAATCTTTCTTTTTATTGGCCAGTCTGAGATATGGCTTTTTCTTTGCAACTCTGCCGAGAAGGCAAGCATCCCAGAGTCGCCTCTTCACTGTTGATGTTGAGACTGGACAGAGGAACTCTGCCGAGAAGGCCAGCATCCCGGAGTCACCTCTTCACTGTTGATGTTGAGACTGGACAGAGGAACTCTGCCGAGAAGGCCAGCATCCCAGAGTCGCCTCTTCACTGTTGATGTTGAGGTGTTTTGCGGTTACTATTTATTGAAGTTGCCAGTTGAGGACTTGTGATGCGTCTGTTTCTCAAACTAGACACACTAATGTATTTGTCCTCTTGCTCAGTTGTGCACCGGGGCCTCCCACCTCTCTTTCTATTCTGGTTAGAGCCAGTTTGCACTGTTCTGTGAAGGGAGAAGTACACAGCGTTGTACCAGATCTTCAGTTTCTTGGCAATTTCTTGCATGGAATAGCCTTCATTTCTCAGAACAAGAATGGACTGAAGAAAGGTCTTTGTTTCTGGCCATTTTGAGCCTGTAATCAAACCCACAAATGCTGATTTTTTTATTACCTTTATGTAACTAAGCAAGTCAGTTAAGAACATATTCATGTTTACAATGACGGCCTAGGAACACTGGGTCCAGGAGCAGAACGTCTGGTTTTTACCTTGTCAGCTCAGGGATTTTATCTAGCAACCTTTCGGTTACTAGTCCAACACTCTAACCACTAGGCTACCTGCTGGTTACTAGCCCAACGCTCTAACCACTAGGCTACCTGCTGGTTACTAGTCCAACGCTCTAACCACTAGGCAACCTGCTGGTTACTAGCACTACGCTCTAACCACTAGGCTACCTGCTGGTTACTAGCAAAACGCTCTAACCACTAGGCTACCTGCTGGTTACTAGCACAACGCTCTAACCACTAGGCTACCTGCTGGTTACTAGTCCAACGCTCTAACCACTAGGCAACCTTACGGTTCCTAGACCAATGCTCTAACCACTAGGCTACCTCATCGCCTCATCTGATGAGTATCTGATGCTCCAGATACTCAACTAGGCTAAAGAAGGTCAGTTTTATTGCTTCTTTAACCAGGACAACAGTTTCCAGCTGTACTAACATAATTGCAAAAGGGTTTTCTAATGATCAATTAGCTTTTTAAAATGATAAACTTCGATTAGCTAACACAACATGCCATTGGAACACAGGAGTGATGGTTGCTGATAAAATCAAATCAAATTTATTTATAAAGCCCTTCGTACATCAGCTGATATCTCAAAGTGATATACAAAAACCCAGCCTAAAACCTCAAACAGCAAGCAATGCAGGTGTAGAAGCACGGTGGCTAGGAAAAACTCCCTAGAAAGGCCAAAACCTAGAGAGGAACCAGGTTATGAGGGGTGGCCAGTCCTCTTCTGGCTGTGCCGGGGGGAGATTATAATAGAACATGGCCAAGATGTTCAAATGTTCATAAATGACCAGCATGGTCAAATAATAATAATCACAGTGGATGTCGAGGGTGCAACAGGTCAGCACCTCAGGAGTAAATGTCAGTTGGCTTTTCATAGCCGATCATTCAAAGTATCTCATCCGCTCCTGCAGTGTCTCTAGAGAGTTGAAAATCGCAGGTCTGGGACAGGTAGCACGTCCGGTGAACAGGTCAGGGTTCCATAGTCGCAGGCAGAACAGTTGAAACTGGAGCAGCAGCACGGCCAGGTGGACTGTGGACAGCAAGGAGTCATCATGCTAGGTAGTCCTGAGGCATGGTCCTGGGGCTCAGGTCCTCCGAGAGAGAGAAAGAGAGAGAGAAGGAGAGAATTAGAGAGAGCACACTTAGATTCACACAGGACACCGAATAGGACAGGAGAAGTACTCCAGATATAACAAACTGACCCTAGCCCCCCGACACATAAACTACTGCAGCATATATACTGGAGGCTGAGACAGGAGGGGTCAGGAGACACTGTGGCCCCATCCGAGGACACCCCCGGACATGGCCAAACAGGAAGGATATAACCCCACCCACTTTGCCAAAGCACAGCCCCACACCACTGGGGGCCTCTGTATGCCATATCTATAATATGTAGATATTCCATAAGAAATCAGCCGTTTCCAGCTACAATAGTAATTTACAACATTAACCATGTCTACACTGTATTTCTGATCAATTCAATGTTATTTTAATGGACAAAAAAATGTGCTTTTCCTTCAAAAACAAGGACATTTATAAGTGGCCCCAAACTTTTGAGTTTAGGTCCACGGTAGTGTAGGTCCTGGATGGCTGGAGGCTTGGCCCCAGTGGTCGGATGCCGAGCAAGTAGTGGCCGTACCAGGTTGGGATGCAAACGGTCAGGATGCTCTCGATGGTGCAGCTGTAGAACTTTTGAGGATCTGGGGACCCATGCCAAATCTTTTCAGTTTCCTGAGGGGGAATAGGTTTTGTCATGCCCTCTTCATGACTGTCTTGGTATGCTTGGACCATGATTGTTTATTGGTGATGTGGACACCAAGGATCTTGAAACTTTCGACTGCTCCACTACAGCCGAGTCGATTTGAATGAGGGCCAGTGATCAGGCTGTTGTGTGGTCAACAAACTTAATGATGGTGTTGGAGTCGTGCTTGGCCACGCAGCTGTGGGTGAACAGGGAGTACAGGAGGGGACTAAGCACGCACCTCTAAAGGGGCCCCGGTGTTGAGGATCAGCGTGGCAGATGTGTTGTTACCTACCCTCACCACCTGGGGGCGGCCCGTCAATAAATCCAGCATCCAGTTGCAGAGGGAATTGTTTAGTCCCATGGTCCTTAGCTTAGTGAACATATTCCAGTCTGTGCAAAACAGTCCTGTAGTGTAGCATCCGTGTCATCTGACCACTTCAGTTTTGAGCGAGTCACTGGTACTTCCTGCTTTAATTTTTGCTTGTAAGCAGGAATCAGGAGGATAGAATTATGGTCAGATTTGTTAAATGGAGAGCGAGGGAGAGCTTTGTACGCATCTCTGTGTGTTGAGTAAAGAAGGTCTAGAGTTGTATTCCCCTCTGGTTCCACATTTAACATGCTGGTAGAAATGAGTTAGAACTGATTTAAATTTCCCTGCATTAAAGTCCCCGGCCACTAGGAGTGCTGCCTCTGGATGAGCATATGCTGGACAGTGGAAGGTTAGATAGATAATATATATTATGTCTATGTTACAGGGTTAATGACAGTGGAGGGTTAGATAGATAATATATATTATGTCTATGTTACAGGGTTAATGACAGTGGAGGGTTAGATAGATAGATAATATATATTATGTCTATGTTACAGGGTTAATGACAGTGGAAGGTTAGATAGATAATATATATTATGTCTATGTTACAGGGTTAATGACAGTGGAGGGTTAGATAGATAGATAATATATTATGTCTATGTTACAGGGTTAATGACAGTGGAGGGTTAGATAGATAGATAATATATATTATGTCTATGTTACAGGGTTAATGACAGTGGAAGGATAGATAGATAATATATATTATGTCTATGTTACAGGGTTAATGACAGTGGAGGGTTAGATAGATAGATAATATATTATGTCTATGTTACAGGGTTAATGACAGTGGAGGGTTAGATAGATAGATAATATATTATGTCTATGTTACAGGGTTAATGACAGTGGAGGGTTAGATAGATAGATAATATATATTATGTCTATGTTACAGGGTTAATGACAGTGTGATACTAGTAAATGACGTTGACGTTCGTGAGGTGACACACAGCTTGGCTGTGGAAGCTCTAAAGGAGGCGGGGCCAGTTGTTCGTCTCTACGTCCTCCGGAGGAAGCCACCCATGGAGACCGTCACACAACTCAAACTCATCAAAGGACCTAAAGGTGTGTGTGTTGTCTCGGACTAAGTGCTGTAGGTGTGTTTCAGCACCCCAGAAGTAGATGTTTCCATGAAAAGATTGACAGTTTGTGATCTTGTTCATACAGCTACTTTAATCTCCTCTTCCTCCTCCTCCTCCCTCCTCTTCCTCCTCCTCCTCCCTCCTCTTCCTCCTCCTCCCACCTCCTCTTCCTCATCCTCCCACCTCCCCCTTCTCCTCCTCCCACCTCTTCCTCCTCCTCCTCCTCCCTCCTCTTCCTCCCTCCTCTTCCTCATCCTCCTCCTCCTCCCTCCTCTTCATCCTCATCCTCCCACCTCCCCCTTCTCCTCCTCCCACCACCTCTTCCTCCTCCTCCCACCTCCTCCTCCCTCCTCTTCCTCCTCCCACCTCCTATTCCTCCTTCCACCTGCTCTTCCTCCTCCTCCCACCTCCTCTTCCTCCTCCTCCCACGTCCTCTTCCTCCACCTCCTCCTCCTCCCTCCTCTACTTCCTCCTCCCACCTCCTCTTCCTCCTCCTCCCACCTCCTCTTCCTCCTCATCCCACCTCCTCTTCTTCCTCCTCCCACCTCCTTCTCCTCTTCTTCCCTTCCCCTCCTCCTCAACCCTCCTCTGCCTCCCACCTCCTCTTCCTCCTCCTCCTCTTCCCTCCCACCTCCTCCCCACTCCTCCTCCCACCTCCTCCTCCTCCCACCTCCTCTAACCTCCTCTAACCTCCCCCTCCTCCTCCCACCTCCTCTTCCTCCTCCTCCCTCCCCCCTTTTCTCCCTCCCTCCTCCTCCTCCCTCCTCCTCCCCACTCCTCCTCCCCTCCTCTTCCTCCCTCCTCTTCCTAATCTTCCTCTTCCCTTATTCTATGTGTGTGTGTGTGTCTGTGTTTTTCAGGTTTGGGGTTCAGTATAGCAGGTGGACTAGGGAACCAGCATGTACCAGGTGACAACAGTATATATGTAACTAAGATCATCGAGGGAGGAGCGGCCTGTAAAGATGGACACCTACAGATAGGCGATAAGATACTGGCTGTGAGTAACACGCTCACGGACACGCTCACTGACACACTCACGGACATGCTCACTGACACTCACGATCGCACAGATCTGTTTTCATTATGTGGTAAGTCTATATGACAAAAGTTTAGTCGTTGAGTAGTGCCCTCTTCTGGTCCTCTGTGGAACTACTGCAGAGCTGGACTCCATGTTTTAACATTCCAAATATGAACGCTGGTTTTCTGAATGGCTCTGATCTCAACTGACTACATCCCGTCTGACTATGTCATGTCTCTATGTCATGTCTCTATGGCATGTCTCTATGGCATGTCTCTATGGCATGTCTCTACGTCATGTCTGACTATGTCATGTCTGACAATGTCATGCATCTACAGTGTATTCGGAATGTATTCAGACCCCTTAACTTTTTCCACATTTCTGATTTAAAAGAATGTCTCATCAATCTAGACACAATACCCCATAATGACAAAGCAAAAACTGGTTTGTAGAATTTTTTTCTAATTAATATGAATTAAAAAAAACTGAAATAGCACATTTACATTTAGTATTCATCTATTTTCTGAGCTAGAGGGCTGCTGTTATCTCTAGGAGTGGTTCTAGAGCAAGAGGAGTCCTGATATCTCCTGTTCTCTCCAGGAGTGGTTCTATAGCTAGAGGACTCCGGCTATCTCCAGGAGTGGTTCTATAGCTAGAGGACTCCTGTTGTCTCCAGGAGTGGTTCTATAGCTAGAGGACTCCGGCTATCTCCAGGAGTGGTTCTATAGCTAGAGGACTCCGGCTATCTCCAGGAGTGGTTCTAGAGCAAGAGGACTCCGGCTATCTCCAGGAGTGGTTCTAGAGCTAGAGGACTCCTGTTCTCTCCAGGAGTGGTTCTATAGCTAGAGGACTCCTGTTCTCTCCAGGAGTGGTTCTAGAGCTAGAGGACTCCTGTTGTCTCCAGGAGTGGTTCTAGAGCTAGAGGACTCCTGTTCTCTCCAGGAGTGGTTCTAGAGCTAGAGGACTCCGGTTCTCTCCAGGAGTGGTTCTATAGCTAGAGGACTCCGGTTATCTCCAGGAGTGGTTCTAGAGCTAGAGGACTCCTGTTCTCTCCAGGAGTGGTTCTAGAGCTAGAGGACTCCTGTTCTCTCCAGGAGTGGTTCTAGAGCTAGAGGACTCCTGTTCTCTCCAGGAGTGGTTCTAGAGCTAGAGGACTCCTGTTCTCTCCAGGAGTGGTTCTAGAGCTAGAGGACTCCTGTTCTCTCCAGGAGTGGTTCTAGAGCAAGAGGAGTCCTGATATCTCCTGGAGTGGTTCTAGAGCTAGAGGAGTCCTGTTCTCTCCAGGAGTGGTTCTAGAGCTAGAGGACTCCTGTTCTCTCCAGGAGTGGTTCTATAGCTAGAGGACTCCGGTTATCTCCAGGTGTGGTTCTAGAGCTAGAGGACTCCTGTTCTCTCCAGGAGTGGTTCTAGAGCTAGAGGACTCCTGTTCTCTCCAGGAGTGGTTCTAGAGCTAGAGGACTCCTGTTCTCTCCAGGAGTGGTTCTAGAGCTAGAGGACTCCTGTTCTCTCCAGGAGTGGTTCTATAGCTAGAGGACTCCGGCTATCTCCAGGAGTGGTTCTATAGCTAGAGGACTCCGGCTATCTCCAGGAGTGGTTCTATAGCTAGAGGACTCCGGATATCTCCACGATTCTCATCTCCTAGGTAATTAGTGTTAGGTCTTCAGTGTTAGGTCTGGTTTCTCAGCAGCAGCTGTAAGTGGCGGTCGTGTCAGTAGCGGTATTTTCGCACCATCTCCCAGTCCCTACATCCCTACTTTGCACCATCCCTACTGTGAAGCATGGTGGTGGCAGCATCATGCCTTGGGGATGTTTTTCAGCTGCAGGGACTGGGAGACTAGTCAGGATCAAGAGAAAGATGAACGGAGCAAAGTACAGAGAGATCATTGATGAAAACCTGCTCCAGAGCGCTCAGGAACTCAGACTGGGACGAAGTTTCATCTTCCGACAGGACAACGACCCTAAACACACAGCCAAGACAGTGCAGAAGTGGCTTCGGGACAAATCTCTGAATGCCCTTGAGTGGCCCAGCCAGAGCCCGGACTTGAACCTGATCGAACATCTCTGGAGAGACTTGAAAATAGCTGTGCAGCGATGCTCCCCATCCAACCTGACAGAGCTTGAAGGGATCTGCCAAGAAGAATGGGAGAAACTCCCCAAATACAGGTGTGCCATGCTTGTAGCGTCATACCCAAGAAGACGAGAGGCTGTAATCACTGCCAAAGGTGCTTCAACAATGTACTGAGTAAAGGGTCTGAATACTTATGTAAATGTGATATTGCCGTTTTTTTAATATACATTTGCAAAATAAAAAACATGTTTTTTCTTTGTCATTATGGGGTATTGTGTGTAGATTGATGACGAGGAATTATAGAACAAAATGTAGAAAAAGTCAAGGGGTCGGAATACTTTCCAAAAGCACGGTATGTCATGTAACTATGTCATGTTTGACTGTCTCTATGTCATGTCTCTGTCACCAGGTGAACCAGGTATGTTTAGAAGATGTGATGCATGAAGACGCAGTATCAGCTCTGAAGAACACAGCCGAGGTGGTCTACCTGAGAGTAGCCAAACCTTCACATCTCTACACACCTGACCAGTACAGTCCCCCTGACCTCACCTGTACGTACACATCTCTACACAGGTTTAGGGGTTAGGTGTAGGGTTAGGGTTTAGGGTTAGGGGTTAGGTGTAGGGTTAGGGTTAGGAAATTAGGGGTTAGGGTTAGGGTTTAGGGTTTAGGGTTAGGGGGGTTAGTGGTTAGGGTTTAGGGTTAGGGTTAGGGGGGTTAGGGTTAGGTGGGTTAGGGGTTAGGGTTAGGGGGTTAGGGTTAGGGGGGTTAAGAGTTAGGGGTTAGGGTTTAGGGTTTAGAGTTAGGGGGTTAGGGGTTAGGGTTAGGGGGGTTAGGGTTAGGGGGGTTAGGGGTTAGGGTTAGGGGGGTTAGGGTTAGGGGTTAGGGTTTAGGGTTAGGGAGGTTTAGGGGTTAGGGGGGTTAGAGGTTAGGGTTATGGGCGTTAGGGGTTAGGGTAGTTAGAGATATGGGTGGTTAGGGTTTATGGGTTAAGGGTTAGGGGGGTTTAGGGTTAGGGTTAGAACTCCTAGACCCACTCACATGTCAAATAAAATTGATGTGTCACATGTGCAGAATACAACAGGTGTAGACCTCACAGTGAAATGCTGACTGACCAGCCCTTAACCAACAGGTGTAGACAGTGAAATAGTTACTTACAAGCCCTTAGCTAAGAATGCAGTTTTAACTCTTATTTTTCTGAAGAAAATATATTCTAAATAAACTAAAGTAAAAACAGTAAGACAATAAAATAACAAGGCTATATAGAGTACAGAGTCAATGTGGAGGCTATATACAGGGGGTACCAGTATAGGGTTAATGTGGAGGCTATATACAGGGGGTACCGGTACAGAGTCAATGTGGAGGCTATATACAGGGGGGAACCGGTACAGAGTCAATGTGGAGGCTATATACAGGGGGTACCGGTACAGAGTCAATGTGGAGGCTATATACAGGGGGTACCGGTACAGAGTCAATGTGGAGGCTATATACAGGGGGTACCGGTACAGAGTCAATGTGGAGGCTATATACAGGGGGCACCGGTACAGAGTCAATGACTAGGGTAGCTGGAGTCTTTGACAATCTGTTGGTCCTTCCTCTGACACCGCCTGGTATAGAGGTCCTGGATGGCAGGCAGCTTCGCCCCAGTGATGTACTGGGCCGTACGTACTACTCTGTAGAACATTTTGAGGATCTGAGGACTCATGCCAAATCTTTTCAGTCTCCAGAGGGGGAATAGGTTTTGTCGTGCCCTCTTCACGACTGTCTTGGTGTGTTTGGACCATGATAGTTTGTTGGTGATGTGGACACCAAGGAACTTGAAGCTGAGCAATGTTGTACCGGGGTCTAGCTCTAGCTCATATTCAACCTCATCTCTCTCTGTCTCTCCAGCGTACATGGACCCAGACGTGGGCCCTAACTACCTAGATTACCCACAATCCTCTCTGCCGCCGCCCTCGCCACGACGCTACTCACCCATACCGCACGGCATGATGGGAGAAGACGACATCCCCAGGTCAGGACACACACAAAAACGTCAATGTAACTCAAATCATATCATGTCCGTCAAACCAGACATCAGATCATTACCTCAGGTTGGGATGTATGGAGACATGTCTGTTTAATGTCAGGTTCTATCTGTATGGAGACATATTGGGCTGAGTGACCAGGCTGAGTGTTGCAGTAGATTATATCTGTAGTAGAGAGACCAGGCTGAGTGTTACAGTAGATATGTAGTAGAGAGACCAGGCTGAGAGTTACAGTAGATCTGTAGTAGAGAGACCAGGCTGAGCATTACAGTAGATTATATCTGTAGTAGAGAGACCAGGCTGAGCGTTACAGTAGATATGTAGTAGAGAGACCAGGCTGAGTGTTGCAGTAGATCTGTAGTAGAGAGACCAGGCTGAGCGTTACAGTAGATATGTAGTAGTGAGACCAGGCTGAGTGTTGCAGTAGATCTGTAGTAGAGAGACCAGGCTGAGCGTTACAGTAGATATGTAGTAGTGAGACCAGGCTGAGCGTTACAGTAGATCTGTAGTAGAGAGACCAGGCTGAGCGTTACAGTAGATATGTAGTAGTGAGACCAGGCTGAGTGTTACAGTAGATATGTAGTAGAGAGACCAGGCTGAGCGTTACAGTAGATCTGTAGTAGAGAGACCAGGCTGAGCGTTACAGTAGATATGTAGTAGTGAGACCAGGCTGAGTGTTACAGTAGATATGTAGTAGAGAGACCAGGCTGAGAGTTACAGTAGATCTGTAGTAGAGAGACCAGGCTGAGTGTTACAGTAGATATGTAGTAGAGAGACCAGGCTGAGAGTTACAGTAGATCTGTAGTAGAGAGACCAGGCTGAGCGTTACAGTAGATATGTAGTAGAGAGACCAGGCTGAGAGTTACAGTAGATATGTAGTAGTGAGACCAGGCTGAGAGTTACAGTAGATATGTAGTAGAGAGACCAGGCTGAGTGTTACAGTAGATATGTAGTAGAGAGACCAGGCTGAGAGTTACAGTAGATATGTAGTAGTGAGACCAGGCTGAGTGTTACAGTAGATCTGTAGTAGAGAGACCAGGCTGAGTGTTACAGTAGATCTGTAGTAGAGAGACCAGGCTGAGAGTTACAGTAGATCTGTAGTAGAGAGACCAGGCTGAGTGTTACAGTAGATATGTAGTAGAGAGACCAGGCTGAGCGTTACAGTAGATATGTAGTAGAGAGACCAGGCTGAGCGTTACAGTAGATATGTAGTAGAGAGACCAGGCTGAGCGTTACAGTAGATATGTAGTAGAGAGACCAGGCTGAGTGTTACAGTAGATATGTAGTAGAGAGGGTTAGGGTGATACGATGTATTATAATGCCTGTGTGTGGCCTCCCAGTAGAGAGGCCAGGCGGGTGTGTATCCACCGAGGGTCGACTGGTCTGGGGTTTAACATCGTTGGGGGAGAAGACGGAGAGGGAATCTTTATCTCCTTCATCCTGGCTGGAGGACCGGCTGATCTCTCAGGAGAGCTACGCAAGGGAGACCAAATCATCAGCGTGAGTAGTGTTATGTAATGTTACGTAGTGTTACATAGTGTTATGTAATGTTATGTAGTGTTACGTAGTGTTATGTAATGTTATGTAGTGTTATGTAGTGTTATGTAATGTTATGTAGTGTTACGTAGTGTTATGTAATGTCATGTAGTGCTACATAGTGTTATGTAATGTCATGTAGTGTTATGTAGTGTTATGTAATGTCATGTAGTGTTACATAGTGTTATGTAATATCATGTAGTCTTACATAGTGTTATGTAATGTTATGTAGTCTTACCTTAGTGTTATGTAATGTCATGTAGTGTTATGTAGTGTTACGTAGTGTTATGTAATGGTTTGTAGTGTTATGTAGTGTTACGTAGTGTTATGTAATGTTTTGTAATGTCATGTAGTGTTACATAGTGTTATGTAATGTCATTTAATCTTACATAGTGTTATGTATTGTTATGTAGTCTTATTTAGTGTTACGTAATGTTATGTAATGTTTTGTAGTGTTATGTAGTGTTACGTAGTGTTACGTAGTGTTATGTAGTGTTATGTAATGTTTTGTAGTGTTATGTAATGTTTTGTAGTGTTACATAGTGTTATGTAATGTCATGTAGTGTTACATAGAGTTATGTAGTGTTACATAGTGTTATGTAATGTTTTGTAGTGTTACATAGTGTTATGTAATGTCATGTAGTGTTACATAGTGTTATGTAATGTTATGTAGTGTTATGTAGTGTTACGTAGTGTTACATAGTGTTATGTGATGTTATGTAGTCTTATTTAGTGTTATGTAATGTTTTGTAGTGTTATGTAATGTTATGTAATGTTATGTAATGTTTTGTAGTGTTATGTAGTGTTAAGTAGTGTTATGTAATGTTGTATAGTGTTACATAGTGTTATGTAATGTTATGTTATGTTGCGTAGTGTTACGTAATGTTATGTAGTGCTACATAGTGTTATGTAATGTTATGTAACGTTTTGTAGTGTTATGTAATGTTATGTAATGTTATGTAGTGTTACATGGTGTTATGTAATATTATGTAGTGTTACATATTGTTATGTAATGTTATGTAGTGTTACTTAGTGTTATGTAATATTATGTAGTGTTACATAGTGTTATGTAATGTTATGTAACGTTTTGTAGTGTTATGTAATGTTTTGTAGTGTTATGTAGTGTTAAGTAGTGTTATGTAATGTTGTATAATGTTACATAGTGTTATGTAATGTTATGTTATGTTACGTAGTGTTACGTAGTGTTATGTAATGTTATGTAGTGTTACATAGTGTTATGTAATGTTTTGTAACGTTTTGTAGTGTTATGTAATGTTATGTAATGTTATGTAGTGTTACATTGTGTTATGTAATATTATGTAGTGTTACATAGTGTTATGTAATGTTATGTAGTGTTACATAGTGTTATGTAATGTTTTGTAACGTTTTGTAGTGTTATGTAATGTTATGTAGTGTTACATTGTGTTATGTAGTGTTACATAGTGTTATGTAATGTTATGTAGTGTTACATTGTGTTATGTAATATTATGTAGTGTTACATAGTGTTATGTAATGTTATGTAGTGTTACATAGTGTTATGTAATGTTATGTAGTGTTACATAGTGTTATGTAATGTCATGTAGTGTTACATAGTGTTATGTAATGTTATGTAGTGTTATGTAGTGTTACATGGTGTTATGTAATGTTTTGTAGTGTTACATAGTGTTATGTATTGTTATATAATGTGACCTAGTGTTACATAATGTTATGTAATGTTTTGTAGTGTTATATAGTGTTATGTAATGTCATGTAGTGTTGCATAGTGTTATGTAGTGTTACATAGTGTTATGTAATGTTATGTAGTGTTACGTAGTGTTACTAAGTGTTATGTAATGTTTTGTAGTGTTACATAGTGTTATGTAATGTCATGTAGTGTTACATAGTGTTATGTAATGTTATGTAGTGTTACATAGTGTTACGTAGTGTTACTTAGTGTTATGTTATGTCGTCTTATTTAGTGTTATGTAATGTCATGTAATGTTTTGTAGTGTTATGTAATGTTATGTAGTGTTACGTAGTGTTATGTAATGTTGTATAGTGTTACATAGTGTTATGTAATGTTTTGTAGTCTTATGTAATGTTATGTAATGTTTTGTAGTGTTATGTAGTGTTAAATAGTGTTATGTAATGTTGTATAGTGTTACATAGTGTTATGTAATGTTATGTTACATAGTGTTACGTAGTGTTATGTAATGTTATGTAGTGTTACATATTGTTATGTAATGTTATGTAGTGTTACATAGTGTTACGTAGTGTTATGTAATGTTATGTAGTGTTACATAGTGTTATGTAATGTTATGTAACGTTTTGTAATGTTATGTAATGTTATGTAGTGTTACATGGTGTTATGTAATATTATGTAGTGTTACATGGTGTTATGTAACATTATGTAGTGTTACATAGTGTTATGTAATGTTATGTAGTGTTACATAGTGTTATGTAATGTCATGTAGTGTTACATAGTGTTATGTAATGTTATGTAATGTTATGTAGTGTTACATGGTGTTATGTAATGTTTTGTAGTGTTACATAGTGTTATGTAATGTCATGTAGTGTTACATAGTGTTATGTAATGTTATGTAGTGTTACATAGTTTTATCAAATCAAATCAAATCAAATTTATTTATATAGCCCTTCGTACATCCGCTGATATCTCAAAGTGCTGTACAGAAACCCAGCCTAAAACCCCAAACAGCAAGCAATGCAGGTGTAGAAGCACAGTGGCTAGGAAAAACTCCCTAGAAAGGCCAAAACCTAGGAAGAAACCTAGAGAGGAACCAGGCTATGTGGGGTGGCCAGTCCTTTTCTGGCTGTGCTGGGTGGAAATTATAACAGTACATGGCCAAGATGTTCAAATGTTCATAAATGACCAGCATGGTCGAATAATAATAGGGCAGAACAGTTGAAACTGGAGCAGCAGCACGGCCAGGTGGACTGGGGTCAGCAAGGAGTCATCATGTCAGGTAGTCCTGGGGCATGGTCCTAGGGCTCAGGTCCTCCGAGAGAGAGAAAGAGAGAGAGAAGGAGAGAATTAGAGAACGCACATTTAGATTCACACAGGACACAGAATTGGACATGAGAAGTACTCCAGATATAACAAACTGACCCCAGCCCCCCGACACATAAACTACTGCAGCATAAATACTGGAGGCTGAGACAGGAGGGGTCAGGCGACACTGTGGCCCCATCCGAGGACACCCCCGGACAGGGCCAAACAGGAAGGATATAACCCCACCCACTTTGCCAAAGCACAGCCCCACACCACTCGAGGGATATCTTCAACCACCAACTTACCATCCTGAGACAAGGCTGAGTATAGCGCCAACCCAGACAGGATTACCACATCAGTGAATCAACCCACTCAGGTGACGCACCCCTTCCAGGGACGGCATGAGAGAGCCCCAGTATAAGCCAGTGACTCAGCCCATGTAATAGGGTTAGAGGCAGAGAATCCCAGTGGAAAGAGGGGAACCGGCCAGGCAGAGACAACAAGGGCGGTTCGTTGCTCCAGAGCCTTTCCGTTCACCTTCCCACTCCTGGGCCAGACTACACTCAATCATATGACCCACTGAAGAGATGAGTCTTCAGTAAAGACTTAAAGGTTGAGACCGAGTTTGCTTCTCTGACATGGGTAGGCAGACCATTCCATAAAAATGGAGCTCTATTGGAGAAAGCCCTGCCTCCAGTTGTTTGCTTAGAAATTCTAGGGACAATTAGGAGGCCTGCGTCTTGTGACCGTAGCGTACGTGTAGGTATGTACGGCAGGACCAAATCAGAGAGATAGGTAGGAGCAAGCCCATGTAATGCTTTGTAGGTTAGCAGTAAAACCTTGAAATCAGCCCTTGCTTTGACAGGAAGCCAGTGTAGGGAGGCTAGCACTGGAGTAATATGATCAATTTTTGGTTCTAGTCAGGATTCTAGCAGCCGTATTTAACACTAACTGAAGTTTATTTAGTGCTTTATCCGGGTAGCCGGAAAGTAGAGCATTGCAGTAGTCTAACCTAGAATTTATGTAGTCTTATATACTGTTACATAGTGTTATGAAGTCTTATGTAATGTTATGTTGTGTTATGTAATGCTATGCAATGCTATGTAGTGTTATGTAGTGTTACATAGTATTATGTAGTCTTATGTAATGTTATGTATTCTTATTTAGTGTAATGTTACAGTACAGTGTTGTGTTATGTAATGCTATGTAGTGTTATGTAGTGTTATATAGTGTTATGTAATGTTATGTAGTGGTACATAGTGCTATGTAGTGTTACATAGTGTTATATAGTGTTATGTATTGTTATGTAGTGGTACATAGTGCTATGTAGTGTTACATTGTGTCATGTAGTGTTATGTAGTGTCACATAGTGTTATGTAGTGTCACATAGTGTTATATAGTGTTATGTAATGTTATGTAGTGGTACATAGTGCTATGTAGTGTTACATAGTGTCATGTAGTGTTATGTAGAGTCACATAGTGTTATGTAGTGTCACATAGTGTTATATAGTGTTATGTAGTGTTATGTAATGCTAGGTAGTCTTGTGTAGTGTTATGTCACATTAATTTAATATTATGTAATGTAATGGTTATAACTCCTCTGCAGGTGAACGGTGTGGATCTCAGACATGCAACTCATGAACAGGCTGCAGCAGCTCTGAAGAACGCTGGACAGACTGTTACTATCATCGCTCAGTACAGACCTGAAGGTAAGAATATCACAGACCACTACAGACCACTACAGACCTGAAGGTAAGAATATCACAGACCACTACAGACCACTACAGACCTGAAGGTAAGAATATCACAGACCACTACAGACCACTACAGACCTGAAGGTAAGAATATCACAGACCACTACAGACCTGAGGGTAAGAATATCACAGACCACTACAGACCACTACAGACCTGAGGGTAAGAATATCACAGACCACTACAGACCACTACAGACCTGAAGGTAAGAATATCACAGACCACTACAGACCACTACAGACCTGAGGGTAAGAATATCACAGACCACTACAGACCAGTACAGACCTGAGGGTAAGAATATCACAGACCACTACAGACCACTACAGACCTGAAGGTAAGAATATCACAGACCACTACAGACCACTACAGACCACTACAGACCTGAAGGTAAGAATATCACAGACCACTACAGACCTGAGGGTAAGAATATCACAGACCACTACAGACCACTACAGACCACTACAGACCTGAAGGTAAGAATATCACAGACCACTACAGACCTGAGGGTAAGAATATCACAGACCACTACAGACCACTACAGACCTGAGGGTAAGAATATCACAGACCACTACAGACCACTACAGACCTGAAGGTAAGAATATCACAGACCACTACAGACCTGAAGGTAAGAATATCACAGACCACTACAGACCACTACAGACCTGAGGGTAAGAATATCACAGACCACTACAGACCACTACAGACCTGAGGGTAAGAATATCACAGACCACTACAGACCTGTGGGTAAGAAAATCACAGACCACTACAGACCACTACAGACCTGAGGGTAAGAATATCACAGACCACTACAGACCACTACAGACCTGAAGGTAAGAAAATCACAGACCACTACAGACCACTACAGACCTGAAGGTAAGAATATCACAGACCACTACAGACCTGAGGGTAAGAATATCACAGACCACTACAGACCACTACAGACCTGAGGGTAAGAATATCACAGACCACTACAGACCACTACAGACCACTACAGACCTGAAGGTAAGAATATCACAGACCACTACAGACCTGAGGGTAAGAATATCACAGACCACTACAGACCACTACAGACCTGAAGGTAAGAATATCACAGACCACTACATACCACTACAGACCTGAAGGTAAGAATATCACAGACCACTACAGACCACTACAGACCTGAGGGTAAGAATATCACAGACCACTACAGACCACTACAGACCTGAAGGTAAGAATATCACAGACCACTACAGACCACTACAGACCTGAAGGTAAGAATATCACAGACCACTACAGACCACTACAGACCTGAGGGTAAGAATATCACAGACCACTACAGACCAGTACAGTCCAGAGAGTGAGACTACTATAGACTAATAAGGACAAACTACATACTAGGATAGACTACTACATTCTACTATAGACTATTGTAGACTACTATAGACTAATAAGGACTAACTACATACTAGGATAGACTACTACATTCTACTATAAACTACTATAGACTAATAAGACTAATTACATACTAGGATAGACTACTACAATCTACTGTAAACTACTATAGACTACTGTAGACTACTATAGACTAACTACATACTAGGATAGACTACTACATATTACTATAAACTACTATAGACTACTGTAGACTACTATAGACTAATAAGGACTAACTACATACTAGGATAGACTACTACATTCTACTATAAACTGCTATAGACTACTATAGACTAACAAGGACTAACTGCATACTAGGATAGACTAATACATTTGACAGTAAACTACTATAGACTACTGTAGGCTACTATAGACTACTGTAGAAAACTATAGAGGAACTGTAGACTACGTCAAAATACTGCAGACTACGTCAGACTACTATAGACTACTGTAGGCGGCTATAGACTACTGTAGAAAACTATAGAGGAACTGTAGACTACTTCAGACTACTATAGACAAACTGTAGACTGTCAGACTACTATAGACTACTGTAGACTACATCAGACTACTATAGACTACTGTAGACTACATCAGACTACTATAGACTACTGTAGACTACATCAGACTACTATAGACTACTGTAGACTACATCAGACTACTATAGACTACATCAGACTACTGTAGACTACTGTAGACTACATCAGACTACTGTAGACTACGTCAGACTACTACAGACTACTGTAGACTACATCAGACTACTACAGACTACATCAGACTACTGTACACTATGTCAGACTACTGTAGGCTACTATAGACTACATCAGACTACTGTACACTATGTCAGACTACTGTAGACTGCTATGTACTATATATTGACCAATATAGACAAACTGTAGACTCATTACAGACTACTATAGACTAATAACAGACTATGTAGACTACTATCGAAAACTAGACACAAACTGTCATCTATGTCAGACTACTATAGACTACCATATACTCTCTACTGACCAATATAGACAAATTGCAGACTACTATAGACAAACTTTTTTTTTTTTACCTTTATTTTACTAGGCAAGTCAGTTAAGAACAAATTCTTATTTTCAACGACGTCCTAGGAACAGTGGGTTAACGACAGTGGGTGAACGACAGTGGGTGAACGACAGATTTGTACCTTGTCAGCTCGGGGATTCGAACTTGCAACCTTTCAGTTACTAGTCCAACGCTCTAACCACTAGGCTACCCTGCCGCCCCGTACACTACGGCTACCCTGCCGCACTTTAGTCTATGTCAGACGACTGTAGACATCGTCAGACTACTGTAGACAAACTGTAGACTATGTCAGATTACCTTAGTCTAAAGTAGTCTGGCGTAGTCTATGTCAGACTACCATAGACTACGTCAGACTACTGTAGACTACTTTAGACCAGTCAGACTACAATAGACTATTGTAGACAAACTGTAGACTATGTCAGATTACCTTAGTCTAAAGTAGTCTGGCGTAGTCTATGTCAGACTACCATAGACTACGTCAGACTACTGTAGACTACTTTAGACTAGTCAGACTACAATAGACTATTGTAGACAACGTCAGACAACTATAGACCACTTTATACTAAGTCAGACTATTATAGACTACTGTAGGCTACTATAGACTACTGTAGTCTATGTCAGACTACTATAGACTACTGTAGACTACGTCAGACTACGTCAGACTAATTACAGACTACTATAGACTAAATGTAGACTAAATGCAGACTACTATAGACTAACTACAAACTGTTATAGACTAATTACAGACAACTGTAGACTATTTACAGACTACTATATACTAAATATAGACTACTGTAGACTATTTACAGACTACTATATACTAAATATAGACTACTGTAGACTAACTACTGTCCAGAAGGTAACACTACTACAGCCTGATACAATTGTATCTTATTTCAACCTGTGTGTCGGGATTGCGTTTGGTGTGGGGGGACAGAATCAATTTGCGCACGATGGCATTACAGGGATATGGCTCTGAATATATACAGCAACACCTCCCCTATAAACATTACAGGGATATGGCTCTGAGTATATACAGCAACACCTCCCCCATCAGCATTCCTGTCTCTTCTACAGATGTTATATCCTTGTATTGTTACTGCTGTATCATCAAATGAATTATCTTAAGTGAGTCTCAGAAATGACTAATATATAAATGTTATCTGATGTCAGCAAGTTATTTTTTTATTTATCCGTTATTTTACTAGGTAAGTTGACTGAGAACCCTTTCTCATTTGCAGCAACGACCTGGGGAATAGTTACAGGGGAGAGGAGGGGGGATGAATGAGCCAATTGGAAACTGGGGATTATTAGGTGACCGTGATGGTTTGGGGGCCAGATTGGGAATTTAGCCAGGACACCGGGGTCAACACCCCTACTCTTACGATAAGTGCCATGGGATCTTAGATGACCTCAGAGAGTCAGGACACCCGTTTAACGCCCCATCCGAAAGATGGCACCCTACACAGGGCAGTGTCCCCAATCACTGCCCTGGGGCATTGGGATATTATTTAGACCAGAGGAAAGAGTGCCTCCCACTGGACCTCCAACACCACTTCCAGCAGCATCTGGTCTCCCATCCAGGGACTGACCAGGACCAAGCTGGTCATTGATTTCATTAACCTTATCTGTAAGGCTACATATATTAATATGGTCTATGTTCAGCCCCTTCCTGGGTAGCTGATCAGAGAGAGACATAATATGGAAAATAACAAATAAAGCAAGAAAAAAGTATACATTCACCAGTCCATTCATAAATGTGTGTGTGTGTGTGTGTGTGTGTGTGTGTGTGTGTGTGTGTGTGTGTGTGTGTGTGTGTGTGTGTGTGTGTGTGTGTGTGTGTGTGTGCGTAGAATACAGCAGGTTTGAGGCTAAGATCCACGACCTGAGAGAACAGATGATGAACAGTAGCATGAGCTCTGGGACCCTCCGAGCCAACAGGACCTTCTATGTCAGGTAAAGTAGTGTCATGATAATGTAGCCCTATGTCATGCTAATGTCTCCCTGACATACTAATGTAGCTCTATGTCCTCTCTATGCAGGGCCCTGTTTGACTATGATAAAACAGCAGACTGTGGGCTGTTGAGCCAGGCATTGGGCTTTAACTTCGGGGAGGTGCTACATGTGACTGACTGTAGTGATGAAGAGTGGTGGACTGCTAGGAGACTGGGACAACAGGGACAACTGGAGGAACTAGGGTATATACCCAGCAAACACAGGTAGGTAACACACCTAACGCGGGTAACGCACCTAACGCTGAGGGGGACCAGACCTAACGCTGTGGGGGACCAGACCTAACGCTGAGGGGGACCACACCTAACGCTGAGGGGGACCAGACCTAACGCTGAGGGGGACCAGACCTAACGCTGAGGGGGACCAGACCTAACGCTGAGGGGGACCAGACCTAACGCTGAGGGGGACCAGACCTAACGCTGAGGGGGACCAGACCTAACACTGAGGGGGACCAGACCTAACACTGAGGGGGACCACACCTAACACTGAGGGGGACCACACCTAACACTGAAGGGGGACTTAACGCTGAGGGGGACCACACCTAACACTGAGGGGACCACACCTAACACTGAGGGGCCCACACCTAACACTGAGGGGGACCAGACCTAACACTGAGGGGGACCAAACCTAACACTGAGGGGGGACACCTAACGCTGAGGGGACCACACCTAACGCTGAGGGAGACCACACCTAACACTGAGGGGGGGACACCTAACACTGAGGGGACCACACCTAAGGCCGAGGGGGACACACCTAACACTGAGGGGGACCACACCTAACACTGAGGGGGACCACACCTAACTCTGAGGGGGACCACACCTAACGCTGAGGGGGACCACACCAAACACTGAGGGGGACTACACCTAACACTGAGGGGGACCACACCTAACGCTGAGGAGGACCACACCTAACACTGAGGGGGACCAGAACTAACACTGAGAGGGGGACACCTAACACTGAGGGGGATCACGCCTAACACTGAGGGGGACCACACCTAACACTGAGGGGGGACCTAACACTGAGGGGGACCACACCTAACACTGAGGGGGACCACACCTAACGCTGAGGAGGACCACAACTAACACTGAGGGGTACCACACCTAACGCTGAGGGGGACCAGACCTAACGCTGAGGGGGACCAGAACTAACACTGAGGGGGACCAAACCTAACACTGAGGGAGGGACACCTAACACTGAGGGGACCACACCTAACACTGAGGGGGACCACACCTAAGGCCGAGGGGGGGACACCTAACACTGAGGGGGACCACACCTAACACTGAGGGGGACCACACCTAACACTGAGGGGGAGCACACCTAACACTGAGGGGACCAAACTTAACATTGAGGGGACCATACCAAACACTGAGGGGACCATACCTAACACTGAGGGGGGGGGGACACCTAACACTGAGGTGGACCACACCTAACACTGAGGGGGACCACACCTAACACTGAGGGGGACCACACTTAACATTGAGGGGACCAGACCTAACACTGAGGGGAACATACCTAACACTGAGGGGGACCACACCTTACTCTGAGGGGGACCACACCTAACGCTGAGGGGGACCACACCTAACGCTGAGGGGGACCACACCTAACACTGAGGGGACCATACCTAACACTGAGGGGGACCAGACCTAACACTGAGGAGGACCACACCTAACACTGAAGGGGACTACACCTAACACTGAGGGGGACCACACCTAACGCTGAGGAGGACCACACCTAACGCTGAGGGGGACCAGACGTAACACTGAGGGGGACCAGACCTAACACTGAGAGGGGGACACCTAACACTGAGGGGAACCACGCCTAACACTGAGGGGGACCACACCTAACACTGAGGGGGGACCTAACACTGAGGGGGACCACACCTAACTCTGAGGGGGACCACACCTAATGCTGAGGAGGACCACACCTAACACTGAGGGTCCCACACCTAACACTGAGGGGGACCAGACCTAACACCTAAGTTAATACAGTTAACCCCCTCCTGTGTGTTTCTGTGAGTGGTCTCTAATGAAGCAGTTTGTAGTGCCATGTTAATGTAGTCCTATGTCTCTCTATGCGGGGTGGAGAGGAAGGAGTGGTCTCGTATGAAGCAGTATGTAGTGTTATGCCATGTTAATGTAGCCCTATGTCTCTCTATGCAGGGTGGAGAGGAAGGAGTGGTCTCGTATGAAGAATAAGGACCGCAGCAGCTTTGTTCAGAGCTATGAAACTGTTACACAGATAGAAGGTAGGTCTGACCTGTGACCTCAGATTCTTTTATTTGTCTGAAATGGTGGTAGTTTCAGCCAGTAGAACTGAAGTGGAGGGTGTGTATCCCACTTCGGCCACAAGATGGCACTCTGACACAACCAGTGATGCTATAACTCTGGGCTATTCAATCGGGGGTATGCGGCCCCCTAGGGATCCGCTGAGGTACTGTAGGGTATCTCTGCCCCCCTAGGGATCCGCTGAGGTACTGTAGGGAGTCTCTGCCCCCCTAGGGATCCGCTGAGGTACTGTAGGGAGTCTCTGCCCCCCTAGGGATCCGCTGAGGTACTGTAGGGAGTCTCTGCATCCCTAGGGATCCGCTGTGGAACTGTAGGGTGTCTCTGCCCCCCTAGGGATATGCTGAGGTATTGTAGGAAGTCTCTGCATCCCTAGGGATCCGCTGTGGAACTGTAGGGTGTCTCTGCCCCCCTAGGGATATGCTGAGGTACTGTAGGGTGTCTCTGCCCCCCTAGGGATCCGCTGTGGTACTGTAGGGTGTCTCTGCCCTCCTAGGGATCCGCTGTGGTACTGTAGGGTGTCTCTGCCCCCCTAGGGATCCGCTGAGGTACTGTAGGGTGTCTCTGCCCCCTAGGGATCCGCTGAGGTATTGTAGGGAGTCTCTGCCCCCCTAGGGATATGCTGAGGTACTGTAGGGTGTCTCTGCCCCCCTAGGGATCCGCTGTGGTACTGTAGGGTGTCTCTGCCCTCCTAGGGATCCGCTGTGGTACTGTAGGGTGTCTCTGCCCCCCTAGGGATCCGCTGAGGTACTGTAGGGTGTCTCTGCCCCCTAGGGATCCGCTGAGGTACTGTAGGGAGTCTCTGCCCCCCTAGGGATCCGCTGAGGTACTGTAGGGTGTCTCTGCCCCCCTAGGGATCCGCTGAGGTACTGTAGGGAGTCTCTGCCTCCCTAGGGATCCGCTGAGGTACTCTAGGGTGTCTCTGCCCCCTAGGGATACGCTGAGGTACTGTAGGGAGTCTCTGCCCACCTATAGATACGCTGAGGTACTGTAGGGTGTCTCTGCCCCCCTAGGGATCCACTGAGGTATTGTAGGGAGTCTCTGCATCCCTAGGGATCCGCTGAGGTACTGTAGGGAGTCTCTGCCCCCCTAGGGATCCACTGAGGTATTGTAGGGAGTCTCTGCATCCCTAGGGATCCGCTGAGGTACTGTAGGGAGTCCCTGCCCCCCTAGGGATCCGCTGAGGTACTGTAGGGAGTCTCTGCCCCCCTAGGGATCCGCTGAGGTACTGTAGGGAGTCTCTGCCCCCCTAGGGATCCGCTGAGGTACTGTAGGAAGTCTCTGCCCCCCTAGGGATCCACTGAGGTACTGTAGGGAGTCTCTGCCCCCCTAGGGATCCGCTGAGGTACTGTAGGGAGTCTCTGCCCCCCATAGGATCTGCTGAGGTATTGTAGGGAGTCTCTGCCCCCCTAGGGATCCGCTGTGGTACTGTAGGGTGTCTCTGCCCTCCTAGGGATCCGCTGTGGTACTGTAGGGTGTCTCTGCCCCCCTAGGGATCCGCTGAGGTACTGTAGGGTGTCTCTGCCCCCTAGGGATCCGCTGAGGTACTGTAGGGAGTCTCTGCCCCCCATAGGATCTGCTGAGGTATTGTAGGGTGTCTCTGCCCCCCTAGGGATCCGCTGTGGTACTGTAGGGTGTCTCTGCCCTCCTAGGGATCCGCTGTGGTACTGTAGGGTGTCTCTGCCCCCCTAGGGATCCGCTGAGGTACTGTAGGGTGTCTCTGCCCCCTAGGGATCCGCTGAGGTACTGTAGGGAGTCTCTGCCCCCCTAGGGATCCGCTGAGGTACTGTAGGGTGTCTCTGCCCCCCTAGGGATCCGCTGAGGTACTGTAGGGAGTCTCTGCATCCCTAGGGATCCGCTGAGGTACTCTAGGGTGTCTCTGCCCCCCTAGGGATACGCTGAGGTACTGTAGGGAGTCTCTGCCCACCTATAGATACGCTGAGGTACTGTAGGGTGTCTCTGCCCCCCTAGGGATCCACTGAGGTATTGTAGGGAGTCTCTGCATCCCTAGGGATCCGCTGAGGTACTGTAGGGAGTCTCTGCCCCCCTAGGGATCCACTGAGGTATTGTAGGGAGTCTCTGCATCCCTAGGGATCCGCTGAGGTACTGTAGGGAGTCCCTGCCCCCCTAGGGATCCGCTGAGGTACTGTAGGGAGTCTCTGCCCCCCTAGGGATCCGCTGAGGTACTGTAGGGAGTCTCTGCCCCCCTAGGGATCCGCTGAGGTACTGTAGGAAGTCTCTGCCCCCCTAGGGATCCACTGAGGTACTGTAGGGAGTCTCTGCCCCCCTAGGGATCCGCTGAGGTACTGTAGGGAGTCTCTGCCCCCCATAGGATCTGCTGAGGTATTGTAGGGAGTCTCTGCATCCCTAGGGATCCGCTGAGGTACTGTAGGGAGTCTCTGTCCCCCTAGGGATCCGCTGAGGTACTGTAGGGAGTTTTTCACATGACTGGGAATACAGATATGCACCTGTGGGTCACAGATACACAGATGGGGCGGCAGGTAGTCTAGTGGTTAGAGTGTTGGGCCAATAACCAGCAGGTAGCCTAGTGGTTAGAGCATTGGGCCAGTAACCAGCAGGTAGCCTAGTGGTTAGAGTGTTGGGCCAATAACCAGCAGGTAGCCTAGTGGTTAGAGTGTTGGGCCAATAACCAGCAGGTAGCCTAGTGGTTAGAGTGTTGGGCCAATACCCAGCAGGTAGCCTAGTGGTTAGAGTGTTGGGCCAGTAACCAGCAGGTAGCCTAGGGGTTAGAGTGTTGGTCCAATAACCAGCAGGTATCCTATTGGTTAGAGTGTTGGGCCAATAACCAGCAGGTAGCCTAGTGGTTAGAGTGTTGGGCCAATAACCAGCAGGTAGCCTAGTGGTTAGAGCATTGGGTCAGTAACCAGCAGGTAGCCTATTGGTTAGAGTGTTGGGCCAATAACCAGCAGGTAGCCTAGTGGTTAGAGCATTGGGCCAGTAACCAGCAGGTAGCCTAGTGGTTAGAGTGTTGGTCCAATAACCAGCAGGTAGCCTAGTGGTTAGAGTGTTGGGCCAATAACCAGCAGGTAGCCTAGTGGTTAGAGTGTTGGGCCAGTAACCAGCAGGTAGCCTAGTGGTTAGAGTATTGGGCCAGTAACCGAAAGGTTTCTAGATCGAATCCCTGAGCTGACAAGGTAAAAATCTGTTGTTCTGCCACTGAACAAGGCAGTTAACCCACTGGTCATTGAAAATAAGAATTTGTTCTTTACTAACTTGCCAACATTAAATAAAGGTTAAATAATTTTAAGAAAGACCTTTAAAAAAACAGTCAGTACCTGCTGTGACCACCATTTGCTTCATGCAGTCCCTGGGTTTGCCTGGGAGTAAGGCCCTGGGTCCCTGGGAGTAATGCCCTGGGTCCCTGGGAGTAATGCCCTGGGTCCCTGGGAATAAGGCCCTGGGTCCCTGGGAGTAAGGCCCTGGGTCCCTGGGAGTAAGGCCCTGGGTCCCTGGGAGTAAGGCCCTGGGTCCCTGGGAGTAATGCCCTGGGTCCCTGGGCGTAAGGCCCTGGGTCCCTGGGAGTAAGGCCCTGGGTCCCTGGGAGTAAGGCCCTGGGTCCCTGGGAGTAATGCCCTGGGTCCTTGGGAGTAATGCCCTGGGTCCCTGGGAATAAGGCCCTGGGTCCCTGGGAGTAAGGCCCTGGGTCCCTGGGAGTAATGCCCTGGGTCCCTGGGAGTAAGGCCCTGGGTCCCTGGGAGTAAGGCCTTGGGTCCCTGGGAGTAAGGCCCTGGGTTTGCCTGGGAATAAGGCCCTGGGTCCCTGGGAGTAAGGCCCTGGGTCCCTGGGAGTAAGGCCCTGGGTCCCTGGGAGTAATGCCCTGGGTCCCTGGGAGTAAGGCCCTGGGTCCCTGGGAGTAAGGCCCTGGGTCCCTGGGAGTAAGGCCCTGGGTTTGCCTGGGAATAAGGCCCTGGGTCCCTGGGAGTAAGGCCCTGGGTCCCTGATTAAGAAAAGCTATAACTGTATTTCTCTCTCTCTCTCTCTCTCCAGTCCACTATGTGAGGCCTATCATTATACTGGGTCCTACTAAAGACAGAGTGAATGATGATCTTCTCTCTGAGTTTCCTGACAAGTTTGGTTCCTGTGTTCCACGTGAGTATTACTATCAAATATAGGTACTACTACAGGTACTATATACACATAGGTACTACTATAGATCCATTATATACACATAGGTACTACTATAGACCCATTATATACACATAGGTACTACTATAGGTACTATGTACATGTAGGTACTACTATTGACCCATTATATACACATAGGTACTACTATAGACCCATTATATACACATAGGTACTACTATAGGTACTATATACACATAGGTACTACTATAGACCCATTATATACAATAGATGCACTATTGTAAAGTGGCTGTTCCACTGATGTCAGAAGGTGAATTCACCAATTTGTAAGTCGCTCTGGATAAGAGCGTCTGCTAAATGACTTAAATGTAATGTAAATGTAGGTACTACTATTGACCCATTATTTACACATAGGTACTACTATAGACCCATTATATACACATGGTACTACTATTGACCCATTATATACACATAGGTACTACTATAGGTACTATATACATGTAGGTACTACTATTGACCCATCATATACACATAGGTACTACTATAGACCCATTATATACACATAGGTACTACTATAGGTACTATATACATGTAGGTACTACTATTGACCCATTATATACACATAGGTACTACTATAGGTACTATATACATGTAGGTACTACTATTGACCCATTATATACACATAGGTACTACTATAGACCCATTATAGACAAATATGTACTACTATAGGTACTACTATTGACCCATTATATATTTATTGGTACTACTATATACTACTATAATACAGATGAAAACTCTCTTGGTAGATAGTGTGGTCTACAGCTTATCATAAGGTACTCTACCTCAGAGTAAGATAAGATGTTACAGTTTTTAATGTCCCGTTGGTGGGATAATCTTAATAGTAGATCATCATATAGTGTGTGTAACATAAACATGTGTGTAACATAAACGTGTGTGTGTAACATAAACATGTGTGTAACATAAACGTGTGTGTGTGTGTGTAACATAAATGTGTGTGTGTAACATAAACGTGTGTGTGTGTGTAACATAAACGTGTGTGTGTAACATAAACGTGTGTGTGTGTGTAACATAAACGTGTGTGTGTAACATAAACGTGTGTGTGTGTGTGTAACATAAACGTGTGTGTAACATAAACGTGTGTGTGTGTAACATAAACATGTGTGTGTAACATAAACGTGTGTGTGTGTAACATAAACGTGTGTGTGTGTAACATAAACGTGTGTGTGTGTGTGTAACATAAACATGTGTGTAACATAAACGTGTGTGTGTAACATACACGTGTGTGTGTGTAACATAAACATGTGTGTAACATAAACGTGTGTGTGTAACATAAACGTGTGTGTGTAACATAAACATGTGTGTGTGTGTAACATAAACGTGTGTGTGTAACATTAACGTGTGTGTGTGTGTAACATAAACGTGTGTGAGTGTAACATAAACGTGTGTGTGTGTGTGTAACATAAACGTGTGTGTAACATAAACGTGTGTGTGTAACATAAACGTGTGTGTGTAACATAAACGTGTGTGTGTGTAACATAAACGTGTGTGTGTGTGTGTGTGTGTGTGTGTGTGTGTGTAACATAAACGTTTGTGTGTGTAACATAAACGTGTGTGTAACATAAACGTGTGTGTGTGTGTAACATAAACGTGTGTGTGTGTAACATTAACGTGTGTGCGTGTGTGTAACATCAACGTGTGTGTAACATAAACGTGTGTGTGTGTAACATTAACGTGTGTGTTCGTGTAACATAAACGTGTGTGTGTAACATAAACGTGTGTGTGTGTAACATAAACGTGTGTGTGTAACATAAACGTGTGTGTGTGTAACATAAACGTGTGTGTGTAACATAAACGTGTGTGTGTGTGTGTAACATAAACGTGTGCGTGTAACATAAACGTGTGTGTGTGTAACATAAACGTGTGTGTGTGTAACATAAACGTGTGTGTAACATAAACGTGTGTGTGTGTGTGTGTGTGTGTAACATAAACGTGTGTGTGTGTGCGTGTGTGTGTGTAACATAAACGTTTGTGTGTGTAACATAAACGTGTGTGTGTAACATAAACATGTGTGTGTGTGTGTGTCACATAAACGTGTGTGTGTGTGTGTAACATAAACATGTGTGTAAGATAAAAGTGTGTGTAACATAAACGTGTGTGTAACATAAACATGTGTGTGTGTGTGTGTGTAACATAAACATGTGTGTGTGTGTGTAACATAAATGTGTGTGTAACATAAACGTGTGTGTAACATAAACGTGTGTGTGTGTGTAACATAAACGTGTGTGTGTAACATAAACATGTGTGTGTAACATAAACGTGTGTGTGTGTGTAACATAAACGTGTGTGTGTGTGTGTAACATAACGTGTGTGTGTAACAGAAACGTGTGTGTGTGTAACAAAAACATGTGTGTAACATAAACGTGTGTGTGTAACATAAACGTGTGTGTGTAACATAAACATGTGTGTGTAACATAAACATGTGTGTGTAACATAAACGTGTGTGTGTGTGTAACATAAACGTGTGTGTGCGTGTGTAACATAAACGTGTGTGTGTGTAACAAAAACATGTGTGTAACATAAACGTGTGTGTGTGTAACAGAAATGTGTGTGTGTGTGTGTAACAAAAACATGTGTGTAACATAAACGTGTGTGTGTGTATAACATAAACGTGTGTGTGTAACAGAAACGTGTGTGTGTGTATGTAACAAAACCATGTGTGTAACATAAACGTGTGTGTGTGTGTGTGTAACATAAACATGTGTGTGTAACATAAACGTGTGTGTGTGTGTGTAACATAAACGTGTGTGTGTAACATAAACGTGTGTGTGTGTAACATAAACGTGTGTGTGTGTGTGTGTGTGTGTAACAAACGTGTGTAACAAAAACATGTGTGTGTAACATAAACGTGTGTGTGCAACATAAACGTGTGTGTGTGTGTGTGTGTAACATAAACGTGTGTGTGTGTGTGTGTGTGTGTGTGTGTGTGTGTGTGTGTGTGTGTGTGTGTGTGTGTGTGTGTGTGTAACATAAACGTGTGTGTGTGTGTAACATAAACGTGTGTGTGTGTGTGTGTGTGTGTAGACACGACGCGGCCCCAGAGGGAGTATGAGGTGGATGGGCGGGACTACCACTTTGTGTCGTCAAGGGAACAGATGGAGAAGGACATCCAATCACATCACTTCATAGAGGCGGGTCAATACAACAGTCACCTGTATGGAACCAGCGTTCAGAGTGTCCGCATGGTCGCAGAGCAGGTAAGGGGAGTGTGTGTGTGTGTGTGTGTGTGTGTGTGTGTGTGTGTGTGTGTGTGTGTGTGTGTGTGTGTGTGTGTGTGTGTGTGTGTGTGTGTGTGTGTGTGTGTGTGTGTGTGTGTGTGTGTGAGAGAGAGACCCTTTAACTATTTGGTCCTTTAATGTGTAAAGTATTATATTGTGTATGTTTTGCACTGTACAGAATAGATTGATTAACCAGGTGTGTGTTTGTGTGCGCAGATGGGGAAACACTGTATCTTAGATGTATCAGCTAATGCAGTGAGGAGGCTTCAGGCAGCTCAGCTTCATCCTATTGCTGTCTTCATCAGACCAAGATCACTGGAAAATATACTGTAAGTAGGAGGGAGTGGGTTCTCTTCATCAGACCAAGATCACTGGAAAATATACTGTAAGTAGGAGAGAGTGGGTTCTCTTCATCAGACCAAGATCACTGGAAAATATACTGTAAGTAGGAGGGGGTGGGTTCTCTTCATCAGACCAAGATCACTGGAAAATATACTGTAAGTAGGAGGGGGTGGGTTCTCTTCATCAGACCAAGATCACTGGAAAATATACTGTAAGTAGGAGGGAGTGGGTTCTCTTCATCAGACCAAGATCACTGGAAAATATACTGTAAGTAGGAGGGAGTGGGTTCTCTTCATCAGACCAAGATCACTGGAAAATATACTGTAAGTAGGAGGGGGTGGGTTCTCTTCATCAGACCAAGATCACTGGAAAATATACTGTAAGTAGGAGAGAGTGGGTTCTCTTCATCAGACCAAGATCACTGGAAAATATACTGTAAGTAGGAGGGGGTGGGTTCTCTTCATCAGACCAAGATACTTGAAAATATACTGTAAGTAGGAGGGAGTGGGTTCTCTTCATCAGACCAAGATCACTGGAAAATATACTGTAAGTAGGAGAGAGTGGGTTCTCTTCATCAGACCAAGATCACTGGAAAATATACTGTAAGTAGGAGAGAGTGGGTTCTCTTCATCAGACCAAGATCACTGGAAAATATACTGTAAGTAGGAGAGAGTGGGTTCTCTTCATCAGACCAAGATACTTGAAAATAATCTGTTCATCTAATAGTGCCTGTGTGTGTTGTAAATTGTTGAGCAGATTCAGGGGTTATCTTTTTTAAGTTTAGCTTGGAATAATTTCATTCCTTCCTGTCAGGCATTATGCAGTTACAGTCTGGACACTAGAGGTCTCTATGGACTAGGAAACAACAGTTCTGATTCATTATTAAAATACTTCAAGTTGAATCACTCTTCCTTTCTTTCAGTTGAAGTTAAATGATCTACATTCTAACGTGAAACATCCGTCCGTTACGCTGATCTGAACATGAGTGTTGAAACATCCGTCCGTTACGCTGATCTGAACATGAGTGTTGAAACATCTGTCCGTTACGCTGATCTGAACATGAGTGTTGAAACATCTGTCCGTTACGCTGATCTGAACATGAGTGTTGAAACATCTGTCCGTTACGCTGATCTGAACATGAGTGTTGAAACATCCGTGTGTTACGCTGATCTGAACATGAGTGTTGAAACATCCGTGTGTTACACTGATCTGAACATGAGTGTTGAAACATCCGTCCGTTACGCTGATCTGAACATGAGTGTTGAAACATCTGTCCGTTACGCTGATCTGAACATGAGTGTTGAAACATCCGTGTGTTACACTGATCTGAACATGAGTGTTGAAACATCTGTCCGTTACGCTGATCTGAACATGAGTGTTGAAACATCCGTCCGTTACGCTGATCTGAACACGAGTGTTGAAACATCCGTGTGTTACGCTGATCTGAACATGAGTGTTGAAACATCCGTGTGTTACGCTGATCTGAACATGAGTGTTGAAACATCCGTGTGTTACAGTGACCTGAACAAGCGTCTGACAGAGGACCAGGCCAGGAAGGCTCTGGACAGAGCTGTCAAACTGGAACAAGACTTTATAGAATGCTTCTCAGGTAACACACACACACCACACACATACACACACACGTTAATGTTACACACACCACACACACACACACACACGTTAATGTTACACACACCACACACATACACACACATGTTAATGTTACACACACCACACACACACACACACACACACACACACACACACGTTAATGTTACACACACACACACGTTAATGTTACACACACACACACATTAATGCGCACACTCTCTCTCTCTCTCTCTCTCTCTGACCCTCTGTGTGTAGCTATTGTGGAAGGGGAGAGTTTTGAAGAGGTTTATCACATGGTGAAGACTGTGATCGAAGAGCAGAGTGGACCCTACATATGGATACAATCAAGAGAAAGACTATAAAAGAGAGGAGAGGAGCAGAGGAGAGGAGCCTATATATGGACACCATCTAAGGAAACACTATAGAGGAGAGTTGAGGAGATGAGCAGAGAGGAGAGGAGATATTAGGAGAGAAGAGAGAGAGTTGAGGAGATTAGGAGAGAAGAGTTGAGAAGAGAGGAGAGTTGAGGAGAGAAGAGGAAAAGAGAGAGGAGGAGAGAAGAGAAGAGGAAAAGAGAGAGGAGGAGAGAAGAGAAGAGAGTTGAGGAAATAAGAGGAAAGAGAGGAGATGAGAGGAAATGAGAAGATGGGTTGTACAAGGCCTCTGAGATTATCACCTTGACTACTGTTGCTTCGGATACTGTCACCGCAACTACCGTCGATACCATCTCACAGCAACCAGAAGGAGAGAGAGGGACAGAAGGAGAGACGGAGAGACACTGTAAGACTCACCACAGAACCAAAGGAGAGGGAACCAGACACCTTCTCTCCATCCCCTCTCTCCTCCCTCCATAATTTCTCTCTCTCTCCTCCGGATCTGTAAAGAATTGTTTTCTAACGGAATGGGACTCTGAAAGAGAGACGAGGTGAAAGAGGAGACGAGACTGGAGTGACTGCAGCAGGAAGAGAAGGGGAGGCTGTCTGAACCATGGAGGGAGAAAGGAGAGAAAGACATCACAAAAAATATATGTAAAAAAAGATTAACGTTTTCTATATTATGGAGAGAAGTATTATACAGACTGGTATCTCTGTAGTACTGCATTACAGACTGGTATCTCTGCAGTACTATTTACAGACTGGTATCTCTGCAGTACTATTTACAGACTGGTATCTCTGCAGTACTACATTACAGACTGGTATCTCTGTAGTACTATTATACAGACTGGTATCTCTACAGTACTACATTACAGACTGGTATCTCTGTAGTACTATTATACAGACTGGTATCTCTACAGTACTACATTACAGACTGGTATCTCTGTAGTACTATTATACAGACTGGTATCTCTACAGTACTACATTACAGACTGGTATCTCTGTAGTACTATTATACAGACTGGTATCTCTACAGTACTACATTACAGACTGGTATCTCTGTAGTACTGCATTACAGACTGGTATCTCTGTAGTACTGCATTACAGACTGGTATCTCTGTAGTACTATTATACAGACTGGTATCTCTGTAGTACTTTTATACAGACTGGTATCTCTACAGTACTACATTACAGACTGGTATCTCTGTAGTACTATTATACAGACTGGTATCTCTGTAGTACTTTTATACAGACTGGTATCTCTGCAGTACTACATTACAGACTGGTATCTCTGTAGTACTGCATTGCAGACTGGTATCTCTGTAGTACTATTATACAGACTAGTATCTCTGTAGTACTGCATTGCAGACTGGTATCTCTGTAGTACTTTTATACAGACTGGTATCTCTGCAGTACTATTATACAGACTGGTATCTCTACAGTACTATTATACAGACTGGTATCTCTGCAGTACTATTATACAGACTGGTATCTCTACAGTACTACATTACAGACTGGTATCTCTGTAGTACTACATTACAGACTGGTATCTCTGTAGTACTATTATACAGACTGGTATCTCTGCAGTACTACATTACAGACTGGTATCTCTGTAGTACTATTATACAGACTGGTATCTCTACAGTACTACATTACAGACTGGTATCTCTGTAGTACTATTATACAGACTGGTATCTCTGTAGCACTTTTATACAGACTGGTATCTCTGCAGTACTACATTACAGACTGGTATCTCTGTTGTACTATTATACAGACTGGTATCTCTGTAGTACTGCATTACAGACTGGTATCTCTGTAGTACTATTATACAGACTGGTATCTCTGCAGTACTACATAACAGACTGGTATCTCTGTTGTACTATTATACAGACTGGTATCTCTGTAGTACTGCATTACAGACTGGTATCTCTGCAGTACTATTATACAGACTGGTATCTCTGTAGTACTGCATTACAGACTGGTATCTCTGTAGTACTGCATTACAGACTGGTATCTCTGTAGTACTGCATTACAGACTGGTATCTCTGTGGTACTACATTACAGACTGGTATCTCTACAGTACTATTATACAGACTGGTGTCTCTGCAGTACTATTATACAGACTGGTATCTCTGTAGTACTATTATACAGACTGGTATCTCTGTAGTACTGCATTACAGACTGGTATCTCTGTAGTACTACATTACAGACTGGTATCTCTGTAGTACTACATTACAGACTGGTATCTCTGCAGTACTATTATACAGACTGGTATCTCTGTAATACTGCATTACAGACTGGTATCTTTGCAGTACTACATTACAGACTGGCATCTATGTAGTACTACATTACAGACTGGTATCTCTGCATTACTATTATACAGACTGGTATCTCTGCAGTACTACATTGCAGACTGGTATCTCTATAGTACTACATTACAGACTGGTATCTCTGCAGTACTACATTACAGACTGGTATCTCTGCAGTACTATTTACAGACTGGTGTCTCTGTTGTACTATTATACAGACTGGCATCTCTGCAATACTACATTACAGTCTGGTATCTCTGTAGTACTATTATACAGACTGGTATCTCTGTAGTACTATTATACAGACTGGTATCTCTGCAGTACTACATTACAGACTGGTATCTCTTCAGTACTACATTACAGACTGGTATCTCTGTAGTACTATTTACAGACTGGTATCTCTGTAGTACTATTTACAGACTGGTATCTCTACAGTACTACATTAAAGACTGGTATCTCTGCAGTACTATTATACAGACTGGTATCTCTGTAGTACTATTATACAGACTGGTATCTCTGCAGTACTACATTACAGACTGGTATCTCTGCAGTACTATTATACAGACTGGTATCTCTGTAGTACTATTATACAGACTGGTATCTCTGTAGTACTATTATACAGGCTGGTATCTCTGTAGTACTATTATACAGACTGGTATCTCTGTAGTACTGCATTACAGACTGGTATCTCTGCAGTACTACATTGCAGACTGGTATCTCTGCAGTACTACATTACAGACTGGTATCTCTGCAGTACTATTATACAGACTGGTATCTCTGCAGTACTACATTACAGACTGGTATCTCTGCAGTACTATTATACAGACTGGTATCTCTGCAGTACTATTTACAGACTGGTATCTCTGCAGTACTGCATTACAGACCGGTATCTCTGCAGTACTACATTACAGACTGGTATCTCTGCAGTACTATTTACAGACTGGTATCTCTGCAGTACTACATTACAGACTGGTATCTCTGCAGTACTATTTACAGACTGGTATCTCTGCAGTACTACATTAAAGACTGGTATCTCTGCAGTACTATTATACAGACTGGTATCTCTGCAGTACTATTTACAGACTGGTATCTCTGCAGTACTATTTACAGACTGGTATCTCTGCAGTACTATTTACAGACTGGTATCTCTGCAGTACTACATTAAAGACTGGTATCTCTGCAGTACTATTATACAGACTGGTATCTCTGCAGTACTATTTACAGACTGGTATCTCTGCAGTACTATTTACAGACTGGTATCTCTGCAGTACTATTATACAGACTGGTATCTCTGCAGTACTATTTACAGACTGGTATCTCTGCAGTACTATTATACAGACTGGTATCTCTGCAGTACTATTATACAGACTGGTATCTCTGCAGTACTATTATACAGACTGGTATCTCTGCAGTACTACATTACAGACTGGTATGTCTGCAGTACTACATTACAGACTGGTATGTCTGCAGTACTATTATACAGACTGGTATCTCTGCAGTACTACATTGCAGACTGGTATCTCTGTAGTACTATTATACAGACTGGTATCTCTGTAGTACTTTTATACAGACTGGTATCTCTGCAGTACTACATTACAGACTGGTATCTCTGCAGTACTATTATACAGACTGGTATCTCTGCAGTACTACATTACAGACTGGTATCTCTGCAGTACTATTATACAGACTGGTATCTCTGCAGTACTATTTACAGACTGGTATCTCTGCAGTACTGCATTACAGACCGGTATCTCTGCAGTACTACATTACAGACCGGTATCTCTGCAGTACTATTTACAGACTGGTATCTCTGCAGTACTACATTAAAGACTGGTATCTCTGCAGTACTATTATACAGACTGGTATCTCTGCATTACTATTTACAGACTGGTATCTCTGCAGTACTACATTACAGACTGGTATCTCTGCAGTACTATTTACAGACTGGTATCTCTGCAGTACTATTATACAGACTGGTATCTCTGCAGTACTATTATACAGACTGGTATCTCTGCAGTACTATTATACAGACTGGTATCTCTGCAGTACTACATTACAGACTGGTATGTCTGCAGTACTACATTACAGACTGGTATGTCTGCAGTACTATTTACAGACTGGTATCTCTGCAGTACTACATTACAGACTGGTATCTCTGCAGTACTATTATACAGACTGGTATCTCTGCAGTACTACATTACAGACTGGTATCCCTGCAGTACTACATTACAGACTGGTATCTCTGCAGTACTACATTACAGACTGGTATCTCTGCAGTACTACATTACAGACTGGTATCTCTGCAGTACTATTTACAGACTGGTATCTCTGCAGTACTACATTACAGACTGGTATCTCTGCAGTACTATTTACAGACTGGTATCTCTGCAGTACTACATTACAGACTGGTATCTCTGCAGTACTACATTACAGACTGGTATCTCTGCAGTACTACATTACAGACTGGTATCTCTGCAGTACTACATTACAGACTGGTATCTCTGCAGTACTACATTACAGACTGGTATCTCTGCAGTACTACATTACAGACTGGTATCTCTGCAGTACTATATTACAGACTGGTATCTCTGCAGTACTATTATACAGACTGGTATCTCTGCATTACAGACTGGTATCTCTGCAGTACTATTTACAGACTGGTATCTCTGCAGTACTATTATACAGACTGGTATCTCTGCAGTACTATTATACAGACTGGTATCTCTGCAGTACTATTATACAGACTGGTATCTCTGCAGTACTATTATACAGACTGGTATCTCTGCAGTACTATTTACAGACTGGTATCTCTGCAGTACTATTATACAGACTAGTATCTCTGCAGTACTACATTACAGACTGGTATCTCTGCAGTACTATTTACAGACTGGTATCTCTGCAGTACTATTATACAGACTGGTATCTCTGCAGTACTATTATACAGACTGGTATCTCTGCAGTACTATTATACAGACTGGTATCTCTGCAGTACTATTATACAGACTGGTATCTCTGCAGTACTATTTACAGACTGGTATCTCTGCAGTACTATTATACAGACTGGTATCTCTGCAGTACTACATTACAGACTGGTATCTCTGCAGTACTATTATACAGACTGGTATCTCTGCAGTACTACATTACAGACTGGTATCTCTGCAGTACTATTATACAGACTGGTATCTCTGCAGTACTACATTACAGACTGGTATCTCTGCAGTACTATTATACAGACTGGTATCTCTGCAGTACTACATTACAGACTGGTATCTCTGCAGTACTATTATACAGACTGGTATCTCTGCAGTACTACATTACAGACTGGTATCTCTGCAGTACTATTATACAGACTGGTATCTCTGCAGTACTACATTACAGACTGGTATCTCTGCAGTACTATTTACAGACTGGTATCTCTGCAGTACTATTATACAGACTGGTATCTCTGCAGTACTACATTACAGACTGGTATCTCTATAGTACTACATTACAGACTGGTATCTCTGTAGTACTACATTACAGACTGGTATCTCTGCAGTACTACATTACAGACTGGTATCTCTGCAGTACTACATTACAGACTGGTATCTCTGCAGTACTACATTACAGACTGGTATCTCTGCAGTACTATTATACAGACTGGTATCTCTGCAGTACTATTATACAGACTGGTATCTCTGCAGTACTACATTACAGACTGGTATCTCTGCAGTACTATTTACAGACTGGTATCTCTGCAGTACTATTTACAGACTGGTATCTCTGCAGTACTACATTACAGACTGGTATCTCTATAGTACTACATTACAGACTGGTATCTCTGCAGTACTATTATACAGACTGGTATCTCTGCAGTACTACATTACAGACTGGTAACTCTGCAGTACTACATTACAGACTGGTATCTCTGCAGCACTATTTACAGACTGGTATCTCTGCAGTACTATTTACAGACTGGTATCTCTGCAGTACTACATTACAGACTGGTATCTCTGCAGTACTATTTACAGACTGGTATCTCTGCAGTACTATTTACAGACTGGTATCTCTGCAGTACTATTATACAGACTGGTATCTCTGCAGTACTACATTACAGACTGGTATCTCTGCAGTACTACATTACAGACTGGTATCTCTGCAGTACTACATTACAGACTGGTATCTCTGCAGTACTATTATACAGACTGGTATCTCTGCAGTACTATTATACAGACTGGTATCTCTGCAGTACTACATTACAGACTGGTATCTCTGCAGTACTACATTACAGACTGGTATCTCTGCAGTACTACATTACAGACTGGTATCTCTGCAGTACTACATTACAGACTGGTATCTCTGCAGTACTATTTACAGACTGGTAACCTGCATCCTAAACGGCACCCTATTCCCTCGGTAGTGCACTACTTTTTGAAACTGCAGACGAGTGTCAGTATATCAGACTATTTGAGACAGACTAGTACATTTATATTTCTATCAAACTAGAAATTACACTCATAGAGCCTTTGTGATATAACGTGCGTGTGTGTGTGTGTGTGTGTGTGTTTGTGTGTGTGTGTGTGTGGGTGTGTGTGTGTGTGTGTGTGTGTGTGAGGGAGAGAGAGAGAGAATTAAGGAACAGAGAGTGTGTATAGATGTGCATTGATTTATTTATTCTATGTAGGTTGTTTTGTACATAGAGACATATCTGACTGTAATCAATCTATGGGGCTCAAATCACCTATTCAGGGCAAACACATACCACTGGACTACACTACCCACAACCCCCTGCTGTCTGTCAGAACTTGGGACCACACTACCCAGAACCCCCTGCTCTCTGTCAGGACTATAGGCTACACTACCCACAACCCCTGTCTGTCTGTCAGTACTCTGGACTACACTACCCACAAGCCCCTGCTGTCTGTCAGGACTCTGGACCACACTACCCACAACACCCCGCTTTCTGTCAGGACTACACTACCCACAACACCTGCTGTCTGACAGGACTATGGACTGTACTACCCACAACCCTCTGTTGTTAAGACTGGACTGGACTACACTACCAATAACCTGCTGTCTGTCAGGACTACACTACCCACAACCCCTTGCTGTGTATCAGGGCTGGACTCTACTACCCAGAGCCCCCTGCTGTCTGTCTGTCTGGACTGGACGCTAACCAGAGTTCCTTGGCTCACAGACCAACCTCTATCCTGGAAGTCAAAGGTGATACTGTCGGGTCGTCATGGGTACGGATGTCCTGGGTGTGGTCGTCATGGTTACAGACTTGGTCCAGTGGGTTTAGGACATATCAGGGTCTAAGAAAGGTCTGTCCATATTCCACACACGTTTTGTAGAGATGGAATGACAGTCTAGTATTATTAGAGCTGGGGATCAGACAGTTAACCTCCCAAATGGCACCCTGTTCCCTTTATAGTGCAGCACTTTAGACCAGGTCCAATAGGGCTCAGTGCACTACGTAGGGAATAGGGTGCCATTTGGGACGTCTCCTCAGAGACCCTGTTTACCACTATATTTAATAATAATAATAATAATAATAATAATGTATTATCCTGTAACAGAGAGAAGTAATGAACTGTTTATTTCAGTAAATCAAATTGCTTGTTGTAAATAAGCTATAAATTATTGAAATAAATTCTATAGAAAAGCCAGTGTTGGGTTCGTGTCTGATTGGTATTTTGGTATTTTTGGTATTTTATTAGGATCCCATTAGCTGTTGCAAAAGCAGCAGCTACTCTTCCTGGGGTTCACACAGTACATGAAACCTAATACAGAATGACATAGTACAGACCATCAATAGACAAGAACAGCTCAACTACATACATTTTTTTTTAAAGGCTACATATCAATTTATACACACAAACTATCTAGGTCCAATAGGGGAGGGGCATTGTGCCGTGAGGTGTTGCTTTATCTGTTTTTTGAAACCAGGTTTGCTGTTAATTTGAGCAAAATGAGATGGAAGGAAGTTCCATGCAATAAGGGCTCTATATATTACTATACGCTTCCTTGAATTTGTTCTGGATTTGGGGACTGTGAAAAGACCCCTGGTGGCATGTCTGGGGGCATGTCAATAATCAAGATCAGACGAAACTAGAGCCTGCAGAATTGGCTTTTTGGAGTGTGGTGTCAAAAAAGCAGAGCATCTCTTTATTACGGCCAGACCTCTCCCCATCAATACAACCATTGAATCTATATGTTTTGACCATGACAGTTTACAATCTAAGTTAACGCCAAGTAATTTAGTCTCCTCAACTTGTTCAACACCATGCATTACCAGATTCAGCTGAGGTCTCGCACTTAAGGAATTATTTGTACCAAAAACTATGCTCTTAGTTTTAGAGATGTTCAGGACCAGTTTATTACTGGCCACCCATTCCAAATCAAACTGCAACTCTTTGTTAATGGTTTCAGTGACTCCATTAGCTGTGGTTGCTGATGTGTATTTGGTTGAATCATCAGCATACGTGGACATACAGGCTTTGTTTAATGCCAGTGGCAGGTCATTGGTAAAAATAGAAAACAGTAGGCCTAGAGAGCTGCCCTGTGGTACACCACACTTTACATGTTTGACATTAGAGAAGCTTCCAGTAAAGAAAACCCTTTGAGTTCTATTAGATAAATAGATCTGAATCCACAATATGGCAGAGGTTGAAAAGCCATAACACATACGTTTTCTCAACAACTGGTTATGGACAATGACATCAAAGGCTGCACTGAAATCTAACAGTACAGCTCCCAATCTTCTTATTATCAATTTCTTTCAACCAATCATCAGTCATTTGTGTCAGTGCAGTACATGTTGAGTGTACCTAACTGCCTGTGTATATTTGTTTTGAACTTCCCTGAAAAGTTGCATATCACTGGGGCTATTTGATGCTAATGCAGAACGCCACAGGATGTTTTTGTGCTGGTCAATGACAGTCAGGTCTGGAGTGAACCAAGGGCTATATCTGTTCCTGGTTCTGCATTTTTTGAATGGGGCATGCTTATTTAAGATGGTGAGGAAGGCACTTTTAAAGAATAGCCAGGCATCATCTACTGACGGGATGAGGTCAATGTCATTCCAGGATACCCCGGCCAGGTTGATTAGAAAGGCCTGCTCACTGAAGTGTTTTAGGGAGCGTTTGCCAGTGATGAGAGGTGATCGTTTGGTCACAGACCCATTACGGATGCAGGCAATGAGGCAGTGATCGCTGAGATCTTTGATTGAAAACAGCAGAGGTGTATTTGGAGGGCGAGTTAGTTAGGATGACATCTAGGAGGGTGCCCATGGTTACGGATTTGGAGTTGTACCTGGTAGGTTCATTGATAATTGTGTGAGATTGAGGGCATCAAGCTTGGATTGTAGGATTGCCAGGGTGTTAAGCATGTCCCAGTTTAGGTCACCTAGTTGCACGAACTCGAAGATATATGGGGGCACGAACACGAAGATATATGGGGGGCAATCAATTCACATATGGTGTCGAGGGCACAGCTGGGGGCAGAGGGAGGTCTATAGCAAACGGCAACAGTGAGAGACTTGATACTGGAGAAGTGAATTTTTAGAAGTAGAAGCTCGAATTGTTTGGGTACAGACTTCGATAGTAATACAGAACTCTGCAGGGTATCTTTTCAGTAGATTGTAACACCGACCACTTTGGCAGTTCTATCTTGGCGGAAAATGTTATAGTTAGCGATGGAGATTTCAGGGTTTTTGGTGGTTTTGGTGGTTTTCCTAAACCAGGATTCAGACACGGCTAAAACAAACTTAGGGAGGAGGCTTCTAATGTTAACATGCATGAAACCAAGGCTTTTATGGTTACAGAAGTCAACAAATGAGAGCGCCTGGGGAGTGGGAGTGGAGCTAGGCACTGCAGGACCTGGATTAACCTCTACATCACCAGAGGAACAGAGGAGAAGTAGGATAAGGGTACGGCTAACGACTATACGAACTGGCCGTCTAGCACGTTTAGAACAGAGAGTAAAAGGAGCAGGTTTCTGGGCACGATAGCATAGGTTCAAGGCATAATGTACAGGCAAAGGTAAGGTAGGATGTGAGTACATTGGAGGTAAACCTAGGCATTGAGTAATGATGAGCGAGATATAGTCTCTAGAGACGTTTAAACCAGGTGATTTCATCGCATATGTAGGAGGTGGGACAACATGGTTGGTTAAGGCATATTGAGCAGGGATAGAGGCTCTACTGTGAAATTAGACAGTAATCACTAACCAGGACAGTAATGGACGAGGCATATTGATATTAGAGAGAGGCATGCGTAGCCAAGTGAACATATGGGTCCAGTGAGTGTTTGGGCTGACTGGGGACACAGCGATTCAGATAGTTAGCAGGCCAGGGCTAACAAGCTAGCAGTTAGCAGACCGGGTTAGCAAGCAAGCAGTTAGCAGACCGGGGCAGGCAAGCTAGCAGTTAGTAGACCGGGGCTAGAAGGTTAGCTTTTGGGGGACGTCGCAATGGATGTAAGTCAGTTTTTGCCTCTTTGTGCGGTGACGTCGATAGACCAGTTGTGGAGTTAGTAGGGTTCCGGGTAGCTCTAGGTAGCTAGCAGGCCTAGCAGGTTAGCAGAATGTGCCTTTAGCGGGCGTCGCGCCTGAGGGGCCTGTTGGAATCCTCGGGCAGATTATGTCGATATTCAAGTCGTAGAGGATTGGCGGGGTTTTGTGCCCCGTACCGGCAGTAGAAGAGGTCCGGATATTGTAGTCCAAGAGTGAGCCGGGAGATGGGTCTAGCATGGGCTAGCCCCAGGCTAGTTGGTGCTTGCTCCGGAACAGAAAAGTTAGCCAGGAGTAGTCAACCCGGGTTGCTGTTAGCTAGCTGTGATGATCCAGATGAAAAGGTTCAGAGTTTGTGTTAGGAATTCGGGGATATGGAGAGAAAAATAGGTCCAGAATGCTCTGGTTTGAAACTAGTTGTACGAACTGGTGAGAGCTTTCCGAGCTAAAGGTTAGCTGATGACCGCTAGTGGTGGTTAGCTGACTGATAGCTGGTAGCTAGTGTCGTGTCTTTACTATCATTAACTGAAGACTGTTTTCATCAAAGATTCTCTAAAATTAGTATTACAGAGAATCTTTAATTACTACGAAGTCGGGGCACCAAGGAAAAATATTCCAAGTTATAATTTCCTAAAACAACTTCTCAGATATTTTATCTGATCAATTAGTCTTCAAATTAATGAAATATTTACTTTACCTCACGTTAGTCTCATTCCAAACATCGTAAATTGTTGGCTATCTGCGCGAACCCAGTCTTCACTATGAGTCATCCTGTAACGCTCCGCGTGTCGTGGGTGTGGAGTCAGACGCAGGAAACAGAGAGTGCAATACTGTGCTCTTTAATGCACTAACGCAACACAGGGTGTTCCAAAACCAAATGCCCCAAACACGGGGACGAAAACAGTACAGCAGAAACACGCAACACAGGGTGTTCCAAAACCAAATGCCCCAAACACGGGGACGAAAACAGTACAGCAGAAACACGACCGGGAACAAACATGTTCCTCTAGTACATAACCGAAGGTCACAAAAATTAATCCTGCACAAAGAACCAGGCGGGCTGTCTAATAAAGCCCAACTAATGATCCCTAACAGGTGCTAACAATAAACAGACAAGGAGGGGGAGGAAAAAACTATCAGCTAATAGGCGACGACGACCGCCGAGCGCCATTCGACCGGGAAAGGGAGACACCCTCGGTCGGACTCGTGACACATCCATACATCAATTGTCTTAAATATTTTATTTATACTGCTGTATAATCAAATTAATGATCTAAGTGAGTCTCAGAAATGGCTAATATTTAAACGTTATCTGATGTTAGCAAGTTATTGATTTAATGAACCTTATTTCTATGGCCACATACAGTATATTAATATGTGTTATTTTCAGCCCTTTCCTGGGTAGCTTATCAGAGAGAGTGTGTGGTTGAAAACATAACTTTGTCTCAAATTCTTGGCTCTTTCCAGAACAGCTACCTTGTACTTGAACCTCAGGAACTTGCCCGGCCTGATAAGCCTATTGGCTTATCTACTAACTGTTCTTCAGGTCCTGGACCTCTCTGGTCAGGTCGTCCATTCTTTTATTAGTAGGATCCACGAGTATTTGGACAAAACACTTGAAGCTATCTTCTTGTTGTAACAATTGCTTGTAGGTCTCTTTTTGTTCATTTTAAAAGATCCTTCATGTGTGATAGAGAGACACCACTGTTCTCAACGGTACTCTCGCCAACTTTGGTCTTTGTCATGGTAGCTAGCAACGTAGGTTACTCCTCGCCGTTCCAGACAGGGCAGGTCACGGGGAAGATTGAAAACAACAAACAACAGGGATCTAGACAGCCACAAACCCAGGACAATCCGCGGTCCCAGCCACAATGGCTAACCGCGTCGTGGGCTGTGTTCAAGAGAACCCTGCTAGCTTGATATGCAGTTAGCTAGCAGCTAGGCTAGGCTAGCTGCGACGCCAAATAGCTCCTCAGACCTGGCTTTGGTCGGCAAGATCACTGGAAAGAGACAAGCAGTCCCAGCAACTGATGCCAACTACGTCACGGGATCCAAACTAAGAAGCTTGCTGGCTACCAAGATCTTTCCAATACACTTTCAAACAACAAACTTTTCAAACAAACAAAACCGAGCTCTTACTTGTTCAGCATTTAACAGGAAGTGACGTGAGCGATGCTAAACAGGAGAACTTTCCTTTTCAATCCAAATGGTTCTATGAGAGTTGGTGTCTGTAATAGTGATGGTCCAGAACCTACAGGACAGTAGATCTCCAGGAAGGGGGTTGGACTGTAAACCTACAGGACAGTAGATCTCCAGGAAGAGGGTTGGACTGAAAACCTACAGGACAGTAGATCTCCAGTAAGAGGGTTGGACTGAAAACCTACAGGACGGTAGATCTCCAGGAAGAGTGGTGAACTGAAAACCTACAGGACAGTAGATCTCCAGGAAGAGGGTTGGACAAGAAATCTACAGGACAGTAGATCTCCAGGAAGAGGGTTGGACTGAAAACCTACAGGACAGTAGATCTCCAGGAAGAGGTTTGAGCAGCTCTAACCCAATACAATTCTGTCAGCTAATTCCTTGATGTGTAGTAATGTTGGAGGGTTTCAGCCTCAAGAGGGAGCTCTGATACAACCAGTGATGCAATAACTGAACTATCCCTTCTCTCTGTCTCTGTCTCTGTGTGTCTCTCTCTCTCTCTCTCTCTACTGTCTCTCTCTCTACTGTCTCTCTCTATCTCTCTGTCTCTCTCTCTACTGTCTCTCTCTCTCTCTCTACTGTCTCTGTCTCTCTCTCTACTGTCTCTCTCTATCTCTCTCTACTGTCTCTCTCTGTCTCTGTCTGTCTTTGTCTCTCTACCTCTCTCTACTGTCTCTCTCTCTCTCTCTCTCTCAATTCAATTTCAATTCAATTACAGGGTATTTATTGGCATGGGAAATATGTTTACAAAAGTGAAATAAATAATAAAAATGAACAGTAAAAGTTTCAAATGTCATATTATGTCTATATACAGTGGTGTAACGATGTACAAATAGTTAAAGTACAAAAGGGAAAATAAATAAACATAAATATACGTTGTATTTACAACGATGTTTGTTCTTCACTGGTTGCCCTTCTCTTGTGACTGTGCACAGCAGCAAGGTCAAATATACTGTTTATATATATATATGATATACTGTTTATATATATATATATATATATATATATATATATATATATAGTATATAATATACTATAGCAGCAAGGTCAAATATACTGTTTATGTTTTCTAAAGTTTACACCAAAACAAAGTTCTGTCCAGGAAGTTGTCTATGAGAGGTTGAATTTGTTGTTCCCTAATTGTTGTTTGGTAGGTTTCTCCACTACAACCCTTCCATATCAATAATCTCCTTTGGTGTTGATGCCTCATGATTGAGTATTGCTCTGTTCAAGTAGACTGTGATTTTTCTGTGGTCTGATAGGGGTGTCAGTGGGCTGACTGTGAACGCTCTGAGAGACTCTGGGTTGAGGTCAGTGATAAAGTAGTCTACAGTACTACTGCCAAGAGATGAGCTATAGATGTACCTACCATAGGAGTCCCCTCGAAGCCTACCATTTACTATGTACAGACCCAGCGTGCGACAGGAGTTGTGACAAGTTTTTGTTTGTTATGTTGTCGTAATTGTGCCTAGGGGGGCATATGAGAGAGGGAATGCTGTCACCTCCAGGCAGGTGTTTGTCCCCCTGTGTGCTGAGGGTGTCAGGTTCTTGTCCGGTTCTGACATTTAGGTCACCACAGACTAGTACATGTCCCTGGGCCTGGAAATGATTGATTTCCCCCTCCAGGATGGAGAAGCTATCATTATTAAAGTATAGGGGTTCTGGTGGGGGGATATAGGTAGCACACAGGAGGACATTTTTCTCTGTTGAGATCATTTCCTTTTGAATTTCTAACCAAATGTAAAATGTTCCTGTTTTGATTAATGTAATGGAGTGAGTTAGGTCTGCTCTATGCCAAATTAGCATACCCCTTAGTCCCTTCCCTGTTTCACTCCTGGTAGCTCTCTGTAACCCTGTGGGTCCGTCTACTCTGTACCCTGTTTTACTCCTGGTAGTGTGGTGGATGGGATGACCAGCTCTCTGTAACCGAGAGGACAACCAGTGGGTCCATCTCCTCTATACCACCCACCTGGTAGTGTGGTGGATGGGACTACCAGCTCTCTATAACCTAGAGGACAACCAGTGGGTCCATCTCCTCTATACCACCCACCTGGTAGTGTGGTGGATGGGACTACCAGCTCTCTGTAACCTAGAGGACAACCAGTGGGCCCGTCTCCTCTATACCACCCACCTGGTAGTGTGGTGGATGGGACTACCAGCTCTCTGTAACCTAGAGGACAACCAGTGGGTCTGTCTCCTCTATACCACCCACCTGGTAGTTTGGTGGATGGGACTACCAGCTCTCTGTAACCGAGAGGACAACCAGTGGGCCCGTCTCCTCTATACCACCCACCTGGTAGTTTGGTGGATGGGACTACCAGCTCTCTGTAACCTAGAGGACAACCAGTGGGTCCGTCTCCTCTATACCACCCACCTGGTAGTGTGGTGGATGGGACTACCAGCTCTCTGTAACCTAGAGGACAACCAGTGGGTCCATCTCCTCTATACCACCCACCTGGTAGTGTGGTGGATGGGACTACCAGCTCTCTGTAACCTAGAGGACAACCAGTGGGTCTGTCTCCTCTATACCACCCACCTGGTAGTTTGGTGGATGGGATGACCAGCTCTCTGTAACCTAGAGGACAACCAGTGGGTCTGTCTCCTCTATACCACCCACCTGGTAGTGTGGTGGATGGAACTACCAGCTCTCTGTAACCAGGGCAACCAGCAGGTCCGTCTCCTCTATACCACCCACCTGGTAGTGTGGTGGATGGGACTACCAGCTCTCTGTAACCTAGAGGACAACCAGTGGGTCCATCTCCTCTATACCACCCACCTGGTAGTTTGGTGGATGGGACTACCATCTCTCTATAACCTAGAGGACAACCAGTGGGTCCATCTCCTCTATACCACCCACCTGGTAGTGTGGTGGATGGGACTACCAGCTCTCTGTAACCTAGAGGACAACCAGTGGGTCCGTCTCCTCTATACCACCCACCTGGTAGTGTGGTGGATGGGACTACCAGCTCTCTGTAACCTAGAGGTCAACCAGTGGGTCCGTCTCCTCTGTACCAGGTTTCTTGTAGGATGAAAATGTCTGTATTTCTGATTTCTTTGATGAAGTCCAGGTTCCTCTTTAGGCCAAAGGCAGATGACCTCAGGCCTTGGATATTCCAGGATGATATAGTGAAGGCTTTGTGTTCCATAAAGTGTCTAATGTTGTTGGTCGTGTGGTTTGGCCAGTAAGTGTGAGCAGAGCCTGCTGAGCATCTGGTAAATGCCATTGGCATGGGCTAGTGTAAGAGTGGGGGTGGGCCTGTTTGCCTGCTCACGGCCTGGGCGTATGTGTGACTTCTATATTGAGGCCCTCTTTGTGGGAGTGGGAGGCATGGGGTGGGCAGGAGGGGCATAGGTCTGATCTGAGGGGGCCAAAATGAGGTGTGGGCATGGTTGACTTGGGGGGAAGGGTTGATTGGTTGGGGTGGGGTGTGTGGATGTGGCTGGTGGTGCTGTGGTCTGGATCTAGGTCCTCTCAGTGTGGGTCCTTTATGTGCAGGTCCGGGGGGGTGAGTGTCTCGCTGGTCTGGGAGGGGTGAGTGGTCTGGGAGGGGTGAGTGTCTCGCTGGTCTGGGAGGGGTGAGTGTCTCGCTGGTCTGGGAGGGGTGAGTGTCTCGCTGGTCTGGGAGGGGTGAGTGTCTCGCTGGTCTGGGAGGGGTGAGTGTCTCGCTGGTCTGGGAGGGGTGAGTGTCTCACTGGTCTGGGAGGGGTGAGTGTCTCGCTGGTCTGGGAGGGGAGAGTGTCTCGCTGGTCTGGGAGGGGTGAGTGTCTCGCTGGTCTGGGAGGGGTGAGTGGTCTGGGAGGGGTGAGTGGTCTGGGAGGGGTGAGTGTCTCGCTGGTCTGGGAGGGGTGAGTGGTCTGGGAGGGGTGAGTGTCTCGCTGGTCTGGGAGGGGTGAGTGTCTCGCTGGTCTGGGAGGGGTGAGTGGTCTGGGAGGGGAGAGTGTCTCGCTGGTCTGGGAGGGGTGAGTGTCTCGCTGGTCTGGGAGGGGTGAGTGGTCTGGGAGGGGTGAGTGTCTCGCTGGTCTGGGAGGGGTGAGTGGTCTGGGAGGGGTGAGTGGTCTGGGAGGGGTGAGTGTCTCGCTGGTCTGGGAGGGGTGAGTGTCTCGCTGGTCTGGGAGGGGTGAGTGTCTCGCTGGTCTGGGAGGGGAGAGTGTCTCGCTGGTCTGGGAGGGGTGAGTGGTCTGGGAGGGGTGAGTGGTCTGGGAGGGGTGAGTGTCTCGCTGGTCTGGGAGGGGTGAGTGGTCTGGGAGGGGTGAGTGTCTCGCTGGTCTGGGAGGGGTGAGTGTCTCGCTGGTCTGGGAGGGGTGAGTGGTCTGGGAGGGGAGAGTGTCTCGCTGGTCTGGGAGGGGTGAGTGTCTCGCTGGTCTGGGAGGGGTGAGTGGTCTGGGAGGGGTGAGTGTCTCGCTGGTCTGGGAGGGGTGAGTGTCTCGCTGGTCTGGGAGGGGTGAGTGGTCTGGGAGGGGTGAGTGTCTCGCTGGTCTGGGAGGGGTGAGTGGTCTGGGAGGGGTGAGTGGTCTGGGAGGGGTGAGTGGTCTGGGAGGGGTGAGTGGTCTGGGAGGGGTGAGTGTCTCGCTGGTCTGGGAGGGGTGAGTGTCTCGCTGGTCTGGGAGGGGTGAGTGGTCTGGGAGGGGTGAGTGTCTCGCTGGTCTGGGAGGGGTGAGTGTCTCGCTGGTCTGGGAGGGGTGAGTGGTCTGGGAGGGGTGAGTGTCTCGCTGGTCTGGGAGGGGTGAGTGTCTCGCTGGTCTGGGAGGGGTGAGTGGTCTGGGAGGGGTGAGTGTCTCGCTGGTCTGGGAGGGGTGAGTGTCTCGCTGGTCTGGGAGGGGTGAGTGGTCTGGGAGGGGTGAGTGTCTCGCTGGTCTGGGAGGGGTGAGTGTCTCGCTGGTCTGGGAGGGGTGAGTGGTCTGGGAGGGGTGAGTGTCTCGCTGGTCTGGGAGGGGTGAGTGTCTCGCTGGTCTGGGAGGGGTGAGTGGTCTGGTCCAGGGTGGAGTGGTGGACTTGGTAGACATTTGGTTGAAGGGGGGGGGGACTATCCTCATCTGCAGGACAGTTTGAGGAGGTGTGATCGGACTCACTCAGGATGGGGGAGTCGTCACAGAGAGAGAGAGTGTCTGGTTAATATAGCACTGTGCCAGGGGATGGTCTGGTTAATATAGCACTGTGCCAGGGGATGGTCTGGTTAATATAGCACTGTGTCATGCCAGGGGATGGTCTGGTTAATATAGCACTGTACCAGGGGATGGTCTGGTTAATATAGCACTGTGTCAGGGGATGGTCTGGTTAATATAACACTGTGTCAGGGGATGGTCTGGTTAATATAGCACTGTACCAGGGGATGGTCTGGTTAATATAGCACTGTGCCAGGGGATGGTCTGGTTAATATAACACTGTGTCAGGGGATGGTCTGGTTAATATAAATCAAATCAAATCTTATTTGTCACATACACATGGTTAGCAGATGTTAATGCGAGTGTAGCGAAATGCTTGTGCTTCTAGTTCCGACAATGCAGTAATAACCAACAAGTAATCTAACTAACAATTCCTAAACTACTGTCGTATACACAGTGTAAGGGGATAAAGAATATGTACATAAGGATATATGAATGAGTGATGGTACAGAGCAGCATAGGCAAGATACAGTAGATGGTATCGAGTACAGTATATACATATGAGATGAGTATGTAAACAAAGTGGCATAGTTAAAGTGGCTAGTGATACATGTATTACATGAGGATGCAGTCGATGATATAGAGTACAGTATATACGTATGCATATGAGATGAATAATGTAGGGTAAGTAACATTATATAAGGTAGCATTGTTTAAAGTGGCTAGTGATATATTTACATCATTTCCCATCAATTCCCATTATTAAAGTGGCTGGAGTTGAGTCAGTGTCAGTGTGTTGGCAGCAGCCACTCAATGTTAGTGGTGGCTGTTTAACAGTCTGATGGCCTTGAGATAGAAGCTGTTTTTCAGTCTCTCGGTCCCAGCTTTGATGCACCTGTACTGACCTCGCCTTCTGGATGATAGCGGGGTGAACAGGCAGTGGCTCGGGTGGTTGATGTCCTTGATGATCTTTATGGCCTTCCTGTGACATCGGGTGGTGTAGGTGTCCTGGAGGGCAGGTAGTTTGCCCCCGGTGATGCGTTGTGCAGACCTCACTACCCTCTGGAGAGCCTTACGGTTGAGGGCGGAGCAGTTGCCATACCAGGCGGTGATACAGCCCGCCAGGATGCTCTCGATTGTGCATCTGTAGAAGTTTGTGAGTGCTTTTGGTGACAAGCCAAATTTTTTCAGCCTCCTGAGGTTGAAGGGGCGCTGCTGCGCCTTCTTCACGATGCTGTCTGTGTGAGTGGACCAATTCAGTTTGTCTGTGATGTGTATGCCGAGGAACTTAAAACTTGCTACTCTCTCCACTACTGTTCCATCGATGTGGATAGGGGGGTGTTCCCTCTGCTGTTTCCTGAAGTCCACAATCATCTCCTTAGTTTTGTTGACGTTGAGTGTGAGGTTATTTTCCTGACACCACACTCTGAGGGCCCTCACCTCCTCCCTGTAGGCCGTCTCGTCGTTGTTGGTAATCAAGCCTACCACTGTTGTGTCGTCCGCAAACTTGATGATTGAGTTGGAGGCGTGCGTGGCCACGCAGTCGTGGGTGAACAGGGAGTACAGGAGAGGGCTCAGAACGCACCCTTGTGGGGCCCCAGTGTTGAGGATCAGCGGGGAGGAGATGTTGTTACCTACCCTCACCATCTGGGGGCGGCCCGTCAGGAAGTCCAGTACCCAGTTGCACAGGGCGGGGTCGAGACCCAGGGTCTCGAGCTTGATGACGAGCTTGGAGGGTACTATGGTGTTGAATGCCGAGCTGTAGTCGATGAACAGCATTCTCACATAGGTATTCCTCTTGTCCAGATGGGTTAGGGCAGTGTGCAGTGTGGTTGAGATTGCATCGTCTGTGGACCTATTTGAGCGGTAAGCAAATTGGAGTGGGTCTAGGGTGTCAGGTAGGGTGGAGGTGATATGGTCCTTGACTAGTCTCTCAAAGCACTTCATGATGACGGAAGTGAGTGCTACGGGGCGGTAGTCATTTAGCTCAGTTACCTTAGCTTTCTTGGGAACAGGAACAATGGTGGCCCTCTTGAAGCATGTGGGAACAGCAGACTGGTATAGGGATTGATTGAATATGTCAGTAAACACACCAGCCAGCTGGTCTGCGCATGCTCTGAGGGCGCGGCTGGGGATGCCGTCTGGGCCTGCAGCCTTGCGAGGGTTAACACGTTTAAATGTTTTACTCACCTCGGCTGCAGTGAAGGAGAGACCGCATTTTTCCGTTGCAGTGTCAGTGGCACTGTATTGTCCTCAAAGCGGGCAAAAAAGTTATTTAGTCTGCCTGGGAGCAAGACATCCTGGTCCGTGACTGGGCTGGATTTCTTCCTGTAGTCCGTGATTGACTGTAGACCCTGCCACATGCCTCTTGTGTCTGAGCCGTTGAATTGGGATTCTACTTTGTCTCTGTACTGACGCTTAGCTTGTTTGATAGCCTTACGGAGGGAATAGCTGCATTGTTTGTATTCAGTCATGTTACCAGACACCTTGCCCTGATTGAAAGCAGTGGTTCGCGCTTTCAGTTTCACGCGAATGCTGCCATCAATCCAAGGTTTCTGGTTAGGGAATGTTTTAATCGTTGCTATGGGAATGAAATCTTCAACGCACGTTCTAATGAACTCGCACACCGAATCAGCGTATTCGTCAATGTTGTTATCTGACGCAATACGAAACATGTCCCAGTCCCAGTCTTGGAGTGTGGAGTCAGCTTGGTCGGACCAGCGTTGGACAGACCTCAGCGTGGGAGCTTCTTTTTTTAGCTTTTGTGTGTAGGCAGGTATCAGCAAAATGGAGTCGTGGTCAGATTTTCCAAAAGGGGGGCGGGGCAGGGCCTTATATGCATCGCGGAAGTTAGAGTAACAGTGATCCAAGGTTTTTCCGCCCCTGGTTGCGCAATCGATATGCTGATAAAATTTAGGGAGTCTTGTTTTCAGATTAGCCTTGTTAAAATCCCCAACAACAATGAATGCAGCCTCCGGATAAATGGTTTCCAGTTTGCAAAGAGTTAAATAAAGTTCGTTCAGAGCCATCGATGTGTCTGCTTGGGGGGGGATATATACGGTTGTGATTATAATCGAAGAGAATTCTCTTGGTAGATAATGCGGTCTACATAGCACTGTGCCAGGGGATGGTCTGGTTAATATAGCACTGTGCCAGGGGATGGTCTGGTTAATATAGCACCATACCAGGGGATGGTCTGGTTAATATAGCACTGTACCAGGGGATGGTCTGGTTAATATAGCACTGTACCAGGGGATGGTCTGGTTAATATAGCACTCTGTCAGGGGATGGTCTGGTTAATATAGCACTGTGCCAGGGGATGGTCTGGTTAATATAGCACCATACCAGGGGATGGTCTGGTTAATATAGCACTGTACCAGGGGATGGTCTGGTTAATATAGCACTGTGCCAGGGGATTTGTCAGTCAGCAAATAGTGTCTCTGGATTGTCCTTGAGGAGCTTTTCTTTGTACTTATTCAGTGTTATTTTTAATATCCACGGGTTAGGGTTAGGGTTCTGTATTGTCATGACCTCTGGTCAGGGATAAGCCATGGGGGGGGAGCGGGAGACGGGGGGGCTGTGGAGCCATCCTGACATTATTAGACTCAAGAGTTTTCACACCTCTCGCTTCACACTTCAGTGCCAATTGAAGTAGTTGATCAGGTCATTTCTGTCCAACCAGTTGGTAGTTTAGTGGCCTTTGTTTATTAAGCTTTGTATAACAAACTTACCAAGAGATCATTGTCTTTGACCATTTTGGCTTCAGAAGTAGACTGAACATCACTCACTCAGTGTTGTGTCGGATGTTATTTACAGGTTCCGCTGTTCTTCTTCTGCAGGTTTTGGTTTGTTAGAAAAACATTTTTTATGGACTTCTGCCATTGGGTGTTTGTCCCATTCTGTGGATTCTTGGTTGGTGACCTCACAACCATAGAGGGCAATGGGTTCTATAAATGATTCAAGTATTTCTCTCTCTCTATCTCTCTCTCTCTCTGTCTCTCTCTCTCTCTCTGTCTCTCTCTCTCTCTCTCTCTCTCTCTCTCTCTGTCTCTCTGTCTCTCTCTCTCTCTCTCTCTCTATGTCTCTCTCTCTCGCTCTCTCTCTCTCTGTCTGTCTCTCTCTCTCTCTGTCCCTGTCTCTCTCTCTTTATTGGAATGGGAAGCATTGTTTACATTGCCAAAGCAAGTGAAATATATAACAATAAAAATAAAACAATAAAAACAATAAAAATGACCAGTAAACATTACACTCACAAAAAAAGAATAAAGACATTATAAATGTCATATTATGTACAAATAGTTAAAGTACAAAAGGGAAGATAAATAAACATAAATATGGGTTGTATTTACAACGGTGTTTGTTCTTCTCTGGTTGCCCTTTTCTTGTGGCAACAGGTCACATATATTGCTGCTCTGATTAAACACTGTGGTATTTCACCCAGTAGATATGGGAGTTTATCAAAATTGGATTTGTTTTCAAATCTGTGTAATCTGAGGGAAATATCTGTCTCTCTCTTTCTGTCTTTCTCCATCTCTGTCCATCTACCTGTCTCTCTCCCCATCTCTCTCTGTCGTTGTCTGTCTCTCTCTCTGTCTCTCTGTTGTTGTCTGTCTCTCTCCCCATCTCTCTCTGTTGTTGTCTGTCTCTCTCTCTGTCTCTCTGTCGTTGTCTGTCTCTCTCCCTATCTCTCTCTGTCGTTGTCTGTCTCTCTCCCCATCTCTCTCTGTCGTTGTCTGTCTCTCTCCCCATCTCTCTCTGTCTCTCTGTCGTTGTCTGTCTCTCTCCCCATCTCTCTCTGTCGTTGTCTGTCTCTCTCCCCATCTCTCTCTGTCTCTCTGTCGTTGTCTGTCTCTCTCCCCATCTCTCTCTGTCGTTGTCTGTCTCTCTCCCCATCTCTCTCTGTCGTTGTCTGTCTCTCTCCCCATCTCTCTGTCTCTCTGTCGTTGTCTGTCTCTCTCCCCATCTCTCTCTGTCGTTGTCTGTCTCTCTCCCCATCTCTCTCTGTCGTTGTCTGTCTCTCTCCCCATCTCTCTCTGTCATTGTCTGTCTCTCTCCCCATCTCTCGCTGTCTCTCTGTCGTTGTCTGTCTCTCTCCCCATCTCTCTGTCGTTGTCTGTCTCTCTCCCCATCTCTCTCTGTCGTTGTCTGTCTCTCTCCCCATCTCTCTCTGTCATTGTCTGTCTCTCTCCCCATCTCTCTCTGTCGTTGTCTGTCTCTCTCCCCATCTCTCGCTGTCTCTCTGTCGTTGTCTGTCTCTCTCCCCATCTCTCGCTGTCTCTCTGTCGTTGTCTGTCTCTCTCCCCATCTCTCTGAAGTTGTCTGTCTCTCTCCCCATCTCTCTCTCTCGTTGTGTCTCTCTCCCCATCTCTCGCTGTCTCTCTGTCGTTGTCTGTCTCTCTCCCCATCTCTCTCTGTCTCTCTGTCGTTGTCTGTCTCTCTCCCCATCTCTCTCTGTCTCTCTGTCGTTGTCTGTCTCTCTCCCCATCTCTCCATCTCTCTCCCCATCTCTCTCTGTCATTGTCTGTCTCTCTGTCGTTGTCTGTCTCTCCCCATCTCTCTCTGTCGGTGTCTGTCTCTCTCCCCATCTCTCCATCTCTTCATCTCTCTCCCCATCTGTCTCTGTCTCTCTGTCGGTTTCTGTCTCTCTCCCCATCTCTCTCTGTCTCTCTGTCGTCTGTCTCTCTCCCCATCTCTCTCTGTCTCTATGAGGTTGTCTGTCTCTCTCCCCATCTCTCCATCTCTCTCTCTCTTTGACATTGGTCAGTCTTGATGTTGAAAGAGACAATCGTTGACTCTTTTCATAAAACACACACATTCAAATAAAATAAAATGTTATTTGCCACATGTGCTGAATACAACAGGTGTAGACCTTACAGAGAAATGCTTACTTACAAGCCCAAGTTAAGAAAAATATTAATTTAAGTGTTAAGTAAAATATAGATAAGTAAAAAATATAAAATAAAAGTAACAAATAATTAAAGAGCAGCAGTAAAATAACAATAGTCAGGCTATATACAGGGGGTACTGGTACAGAGTCAATGTGGAGACTATATACAGGGGGTACTGGTACAGAGTCAATGTGGAGACTATATACAGGGGGTACTGGTACAGAGTCAATGTGGAGGCTATATACAGGGGGGTACTGGTACAGAGTCAATGTGGAGGCTATATACAGGGGGTACCGGTACAGAGTCAATGTGGAGGCTATATACAGGGGGTACTGGTACAGAGTCAATGTGGAGGCTATATACAGGGGGTACCCGTACAGAGTCAATGTGGAGGGGCACCGGTTAGTCGAGGAAATTGAGGTAATATGTACATGGAGGTAGAGAAAGTGACTATTTGATTAGCTGTTCAGGAGTCTTATGGTGGTAGAAGCTGTTAAGAAGCCTTTTGGACCTGGACTTGGCGATCCGGTACCGCTTGACGTGCGGTAGCAGAGAGAACAGTCAATGACTAGGGTGGCTGGAGTCTGACAATTTTTAGGGCCTTCCGCTGACACCGCCTGGTGTAGAGGTCCTGGATGGCAGGAAGCTTGGCCCCAGTGATGTACTGGGCCGTTCGCACTACCCTCTGTAGTGCCTTGAGGTCGGTGGCCGAGCAGTTGTCATACCAGGCGGTTATGCAACCAGTCAGAATGCTCTTCATGGTGCAGCTGAAGAACCTTGCGAGGATCCCTCCTTCCAGTGGAATGTGGTGGTTCCTTCCTTCCTCCAGACCTGACCGTGTGCTCTGTAAGGAGCTGTGACGTCATCATTCACATCAGAGCCAAGAGATTATCACACACTGTAACTCTCTCTCTGTCTCTCTCTCGCTGTCTCTCTCTCTCTCTTTCTCTCTCTCTCTCTGTCTCTAGCTCTCTCTCTCTCTGTCTCTCTCTCTCTGTCTCTAGCTCTCTCTCTCCCTCTCTCTCTCCCTCTCTCTCTCTCTGTCTCTCTCTCTCCCTATCGCTCTGACTCTCTCTCTCTCTCTCATTTATCAATGATATCATGGTAAAAGCATCGTCTCTCTAAATTGTGTCTAGGAATCTTTTCAGGGTGGGCCTCCCATTTCCCCGTCTCCCCCTTCTATCCATCTCTCCGTCTCTCCCTCCCTCTGTTCTCTCTTTTCTTCTTCACAATACAGTAGCAAGAGGCCATTGCCACTGCTGCCAACCAGCCACATACACACACTTCCTGTCCATCCTGCAGAGAGTCCGTTGGGACAGGACCTTTGCATGTGTGTGTGTGCTGGGACATCTCCCCATTGTCCAAGGTCTAGCTGGAGCCAAGCAGGAAGTGGGTTGGCCCATGTGGATCTGTGCCATGGTATGTGTGTGTGTGTGTGGTGTGTGTGTGTGTGTGTGTGTGTGTGTGTGTGTGTGTGTGTGTGTGTGTGTGTGTGTGTGTGTGTGTGTGTGTGTGTGTGTGTGTGTGTGTGTGTGTGTGTGTGTGTGTGTGTGTGTGTGTGTGTGTGTGTGTGTGTGTGTGTGTGTGTGTGTCTGTGTCTGTGTGTCTGTGTGTGTGTGTGTGTGTGTGTGTGTGTGTGTGTGTGTGTGTGTGTGTGTGTGTGTGTGTGTGTGTTGTGTGTGTGTGTGTGTGTGTGTGTGTAGTGCGAGTGAGTGAGTGAGTGAGTGAGTGAGTGAGTGAGTGCGTGCGTGTGTGTTTGTGTGGCGCATTGGTCCACCCTGCTGCTGTTTCCTCTGTGCTCTACCTGACCTTGACATTTTACACACACACACACACACACACACACACACACACACACACACACACACACACACCCTCTCACTACACACACATTCACTACACACTCACACAAACACACACTCACTCACACACACTCACTACACACTCACTCACACAAACACACACTCACTCACACACACTCACTACACACTCAAACACACACACACTACATACTCACACACACAAACACACACACTCACACACACCCACACATACACTGCTGTTACTGTTAATTATCTATCCTGATGCCTAGTCACTTAACATGGCCATATACAGGAAGTAGACATAAACATGACTATATACAGGAAGTAGAAAATAACATGGTTATATACATTTACATTTTACATTTAAGTCATTTAGCAGACGCTCTTATCCAGAGCGACTTACAAATTGGTGAATTCACCTTCTGACATCCAGTGGAACAGCCACTTTACAATAGTGCATCTAAATCATTTAAGGGGGGGGGTGAGAAGGATTACTTATCCTATCCTAGGTATTCCTTGAAGAGGTGGGGTTTCAGGTGTCTCCGGAAGGTGGTGATTGACTCCGCTGTCCTGGCGTCGTGAGGGAGTTTGTTCCACCATTGGGGGCCAGAGCAGCGAACAGTTTTGACTGGGCTGAGCGGGAACTGTACTTCCTCAGTGGTAGGGAGGCGAGCAGGCCAGAGGTGGATGAACGCAGTGCCCTTGTTTGGGTGTAGGGCCTGATCAGAGCCTGGAGGTACTGCGGTGCCGTTCCCCTCACAGCTCCGTAGGCAAGCACCATGGTCTTGTAGCGGATGCGAGCTTCAACTGGAAGCCAGTGGAGAGAGCGGAGGAGCGGGGTGACGTGAGAGAACTTGGGAAGGTTGAACACCAGACGGGCTGCGGCGTTCTGGATGAGTTGTAGGGGTTTAATGGCATACAGGGGTACCAGGTAATAACATGGTTATATACAGGGAGTACCAGGTAATAACATGGTTATATACAGGGAGTACCAGGTAATAACATGGTTATATACAGGGAGTACCAGGTAATAACATGGCTATATACAGGGAGTACCAGGTAATAACATGGCTATATACAGGGAGTACCAGGTAATAACATGGTTATATACAGGGAGGTAATAACATGGCTATATACAGGGAGTACCAGGTAATAACATGGTTATATACAGGGAGGTAATAACATGGTTATATACAGGGAGTACCAGGTAATAACATGGTTATATACAGGAAGTACCAGGTAATAGCATGACTATATACATGGAGTACCAGGTAATAACATGGTTATATACAGGGAGTACCAGGTAAGAACATGGTTATATACAGGGAGGTAATAACATGGTTATATACAGGGAGTACCAGGTAATAACATGGTTATATACAGGGAGTACCAGGTAATAACATGGCTATATACAGGAAGTACCAGGTAATAACATGACTATATACATGGAGTACCAGGTAATAACATGGTTATATACAGGGAGTACCAGGTAATAACATGGTTATATACAGGGAATACTAGGTAACAACATGGTTATATACAGGAAGGTAATATCATGGCTATATACAGGGAGGTAATAACATGGCTATATACAGAGAGGTAATAACATGGTTATATACAGGGAGTACCAGGTAATAACATGGCTATATACAGGGAGTGCCAGGTAATAACATGGTTATATACAGGGAGGTAATAAAATGGGATATATACAGGGAGTACCAGGTAATAACATGGTTATATACAGGGAGTACAAGGTAAGAACATGGTTATATACAGGAGTACCAGGTAATAACATGGTTATATACAGGGGGTACCAGGTAATAACATGGTTATATACAGGGAGGTAATAACATGGCTATATACAGAGAGGTAATAACATGGTTATATACAGGGAGTACCAGGTAATAACATGGCTATATACAGGGAGTGCCAGGTAATAACATGGTTATATACAGGGAGGTAATAAAATGGGATATATACAGGGAGTACAAGGTAAGAACATGGTTATATACAGGGAGTGCCAGGTAATAACATGGATATATACAGGGAGGTAATAACATTGTTATATACAGGGAGTACCAGGTAATAACACGGCTATATACAGGGAGCACCAGGTAATAACATGGTTATATACAGGGAGTACCAGGTAAAAACATGGTTATATACAGGGAGTAACAGGTAATAACATGGCTATATACAGGGAGTACCAGGTAATAACATGGCTATATACAGGAGGTAATAACATGGATATATACAGGGAGTACCAGGTAATAACATGTATATATACAGGGAGTACCAGGTAATAACATGGATATATACAGGGAGTACCAGGTAATAACATGGTTATATACAGGAAGTACCAGGTAATAACATGGTTATATACAGGGAGTACCAGGTAATAACATGTATATATACAGGGAGTACCAGGTAATAACATGGCTATATACAGGGAGTACCAGGTAATAACATGGCTATATACAGGGAGTGCCAGGTAATAACATGGTTATATACAGGGAGGTAATAAAATGGGATATATACAGGGAGTACAAGGTAAGAACATGGTTATATACAGGGAGTGCCAGGTAATAACATGGATATATACAGGGAGTACCAGGTAATAACATGGCTATATACAGGGAGTACCAGGTAATAACATGGCTATATACAGGGAGTACCAGGTAATAACATGGTTATATACAGGGAGTACCAGGTAATAACATGGTTATATACAGGGAGTACCAGGTAATAACATGGTTATATACAGGGAGTACCAGGTAATAACATGGTTATATACAGGGAGGTAATAAAATGGGATATATACAGGGAGTACAAGGTAAGAACATGGTTATATACAGGGAGTGCCAGGTAATAACATGGATATATACAGGGAGGTAATAACATTGTTATATACAGGGAGTACCAGGTAATAACACGGCTATATACAGGGAGTACCAGGTAATAACATGGTTATATACAGGGAGTACCAGGTAAAAACATGGTTATATACAGGGAGTAACAGGTAATAACATGGCTATATACAGGGAGTACCAGGTAATAACATGGCTATATACAGGGAGGTAATAACATGGATATATACAGGGAGTACCAGGTAATAACATGTATATATACAGGGAGTACCAGGTAATAACATGGATATATACAGGGAGTACCAGGTAATAACATGGTTATATACAGGAAGTACCAGGTAATAACATGGTTATATACAGGGAGTACCAGGTAATAACATGTATATATACAGGGAGTACCAGGTAATAACATGGCTATATACAGGGAGTACCAGGTAATAACATGGCTATATACAGGGAGTACCAGGTAATAACATGGCTATATACAGGGAGTACCAGGTAATAACATGGTTATATACAGGGAGTACCAGGTAATAACATGGTTATATACAGGGAGTACCAGGTAATAACATGGTTATATACAGGGAGTACCAGGTAATAACATGGTTATATACAGGGAGTACCAGGTAATAACATGGTTATATACAGGGAGTACCAGGTAATAACATGGTTATATACAGGAAGTACCAGGTAATAACATGGTTAAATACAGGGAGGTAATAACATGGTTATATACAGGGAGTACCAGGTAATAACATGTATATATACAGGGAGTACCAGGTAATAACATGGCTATATACAGGGAGTACCAGGTAATAACATGGTTATATACAGGGAGTACCAGGTAATAACATGGCTATATACAGGGAGGTAATAACATGGTTATATACAGGGAGTACCAGGTAATAACATGTATATATACAGGGAGGTAATAACATGGCTATATACAGGGAGTACCAGGTAATAACATGGCTATATACAGGGAGTACCAGGTAATAACATGTATATATACAGGGAGTACCAGGTAATAACATGGCTATATACAGGGAGTACCAGGTAATAACATGGCTATATACAGGGAGTACCAGGTAATAACATGGTTATATACAGGGAGTACCAGGTAATAACATGGTTATATACAGGGAGTACCAGGTAATAACATGGTTATATACAGGAGGTAATAACATGGCTATATACAGGAGGTAATAACATGGCTATATACAGGAAGTACCAGGTAATAACATGGCTATATACAGGGAGTACCAGGTAATAACATGGCTATATACAGGGAGTACCAGGTAATAACATGGTTATATACAGAGAGTACCAGGTAATAACATGGTTAGATACAGGGAGTACCAGGTAATAACATGGCTATATACAGGAGTACCAGGTAATAACATGGCTATATACAGGGAGTACCAGGTAATAACATGGCTATATACAGGGAGTACCAGGTAATAACATGGCTATATACAGGAGGTAATAACATGGCTATATACAGGGAGGTAATAACATGGCTATATACAGGGAGTACCAGGTAATAACATGGCTATATACAGGGAGTACCAGGTAATAACATGGCTATATACAGGGAGTACCAGGAAATAACATGGCTATATACAGGGAGTACCAGGTAATAACATGGCTATATACAGGGAGGTAATAACATGGCTATATACAGGGAGGTAATAACATGGCTATATACAGGGAGTACCAGGTAATAACATGGCTATATACAGGGAGTACCAGGTAATAACATGGATACATACAGGGAGTACCAGGTAATAACATGGATATATACAGGAAGTACCAGGTAATAACATGGTTATATACAGGAAGTACCAGGTAATAACATGGTTATATACATGGGGGTAATAACATGACTATATACATGGAGTACCAGGTAATAACATGGTTATATACAGGGAGTACCAGGTAATAACATGACTATATACAGGGAAGTAATAACATGGATATATACAGGGAGTACCAGGTAATAACATGGCTATATACAGGGAGTATCAGGTAATAACATGGCTATATACAGGGAGTACCAGGTAATAACATGGTTATATACAGGGAGGTAACAACATGGCTATATACAGGGAGTACCAGGTAATAACATGGTTATATACAGGAGGTAATAACATGGCTATATACAGGGAGTACCAGGTAATAACATGGTTATATACAGGAGGTAATAACATGGCTATATACAGGGAGTACCAGGTAATAACATGGTTATATACAGGGAGTACCAGGTAACAACATGGCTATATACAGGGAGTACCAGGTAATAACATGGTTATATACAGGGAGTACCAGGTAACAACATGGCTATATACAGGGAGTACCAGGTAATAACATGGTTATATACAGGGAGGTAATAACATGGATATATACAGGGAGTACCAGGTAATAACATGGCAATATACAGGGAGTACCAGGTAATAACATGGCTATATACAGGGAGTACCAGGTAATAACATGGCAATATACAGGGAGTACCAGGTAATAACATGGTTATATACAGGGAGTACCAGGTAATAACATGGTTATATACTAGGGAGGTAATAACATGGCTATATACAGGGAGTACCAGGTAAGAACATGGTTATATACAGGGAGGTAATAACATGGTTATATACAGGGAGTACCAGGTAAGAACATGGCTATATACAGGGAGTACCAGGTAACAACATGGATATATACAGGGAGTACCAGGTAATAGCATGGTTATATACAGGGAGGTAATAACATGGCTATATACAGGGAGTACCAGGTAATAACATGGTTATATACAGGGAGGTAATAACATGGTTATATACAGGGAGGTAATAACATGGCTATATACAGGGAGGTAATAACATGGTTATATACAGGGAGTACCAGGTAATAACATGGCTATATACAGGGAGTACCAGGTAACAACATGGCTATATACAGGGAGTACCAGGTAATAACATGGCTATATACAGGGAGGTAATAACATGGCTATATACAGGGAGGTAATAACATGGCTATATACAGGGAGGTAATAACATGGCTATATACAGGGAGGTAATAACATGGCTATATACAGGGAGTACCAGGTAAGAACATGGCTATATACAGGGAGTACCAGGTAATAACATGGCTATATACAGGGAGTACCAGGTAATAACATGGCTATATACAGGGAGTACCAGGTAATAACGTGGCTATATACAGGGAGTACCAGGTAATAACATGGTTATATACAGGGAGTACCAGGTAACAACATGGCTATATACAGGGAGTACCAGGTAATAACATGGTTATATACAGGGAGGTAATAACATGGCTATATACAGGGAGGTAATAACATGGTTATATACAGGGAGGTAATAACATGGCTATATACAGGGAGTACCAGGTAATAACATGGTTATATACAGGGAGGTAATAACATGGCTATATACAGGGAGTACAAGGTAATAACAGGGAAACTCTTTCTCTCTCTCTCTCTCTCTCCCTCCCTCTCTCTCTCCACACCGCTTTCCACACAGACCTAGTCCCACCTGTCACTCAAGGAGCGCATGTGTTGTTGCTTGACCACGAGACACTTGTGATCAGTCTGCATGGTCAACGCAACAATGTTGAAGACAATTATGTTGTTTCCACTTTGATCTTAATATAAATCCGCAAGCGTTTTATAATTACAATATTAGGTTGTGTTTCTTACATCTGCAAACAGCTAGTTTGTATTTTCCGAGCAAGTTAAGCTAAATCGTGTTAGCCACTAATGCTAACTAGCTAGTAAAAGTAGTGAGTCAGAGTAAACGTAGCTAGCTAATACAGCCTGATACCAATGCTGGTGGAGGCTTAAATCAGCATATTGTTTACGCAACAGTATCTTCTAAATCAAAGAGGAATATGCAAAGCATGAATATGTTGGCTACATGAATAAATATTAAATGTCGCCAAAGATTATAGGGTCCCCTAGGAAACACTGAACATCACTTTGGTTCCTACCCTGTAACAGTAACTCCTGCCTGGCGTTTTCATTCGTTGTCATGTCAAACAACACTGTAATCAAACTCACCACTATTATATTCTAACTATAGAATTAGAATAAACATTATATTTCCATGATTCCAAAAGTTCACCCAAGAGTTTTGTTCTAAATCGCAATTGCAACATTTGGTTAAAAATAAGGCCTAGTATTTTAGCCCGTATCGTGGCAGTATGGGAAATGATCTTCAAATGAGTGCAGGAAATGCAGGAATTTACTGTAGGTTGAAGTTGAATTGAACAGTATAAACCAATCAGAATGGAGAAAGACCCGCGGAAATCATTGAGAATATATGTGTCACATACTACTCACAAAGCAAATTTTGAAATTTTATTAATCAAAAACATCTAATACCGTCAAATACCGTCCAAAATGTGAAAAATACCATGATATTATATTTTGGCCTTATCGCCCAGCCCTCTGCTACCCTCTGCCTATTGGCTACTTAGCTTACGCCGGCCTCAAAATACTACACTGCCCCTTTAAGACAAAAAAAATCTCTCGACCTGACTAATTTTTCTAACATGTCTAGAAATGTACTCGTTTTGTACTCTTGTAGGAAGCAATCACTCCCCGATTGTCGACTACAAATTATCTATGACTGGGCTAACAAATATCTCACTAGCAAAGGATATGAACAAAATGTCGACATGTGGCTACATGCAGCTTTCGTTTTGATCTCAAAACAAGCGCATCTACTCAACCGCTCATGCCGTAAACAAAGTCAACGCAATACAATCCTACTCCGATGCGTTGTGCCTACAACTAAATCTCCTGCATAGTTAGTTTTGTTTTGCTATGTTGCATATCAAAGTGGCTAATATTGCGTTGATTTTATCACAATTGCCACAGTAAAGGGAAACGTTGATGGTATTAACAGGGAAACTCTAAAACAGTGGTCACCAACCTTTTCTGAGTCAAGATCACTTTGAGTCAAAATGCAAGCCGAGATCTAACGCTCAGATAGTTTTTAAACATGAATATTTTTAAAGTAATCCTTTGCAGCATCAACCATTTAGAAACAGTTCTGTAGCAATGAGGTTTGTCCAGTAACCTATAGGCCAAATACATATTCATCACATATTGGCTTTGTTTGAATTGCCCTGCCAAAACATTGTTGTTCCCGGCCATTTAAAAAATATACACATTTCAACATATGAGGTAGGCTATATTGCTATCCACCGGTTGGTGACCACTGATCTAGATAGTTGAGTGAAGTTCAGTATGATGATTCTCTGTGGGCTGATATTTCCGCAGGGCTACTGCACAGTTTAGAGGGATCATTGGTCCTCAGCTCTTCTGTGCAGCAGGAGGGACCAGACCTGGGCTAACTAATACTTTGAATGGTTTTATTTAAAGCTAAGTACTGACACTGCTTAATGCATTAGGCCTGTTGTTGGATATTAACAAATATTTCTCTAAAATTAAAATCACTAACAGGAGGATATACTTTAGGCAAGAGGTCTACGTGTTGTTCAGTTCCGTGACTTTATTAGCTATCATTCTCACAATATTCCATATAACAGGAACTACTCTATGTAATAGACCTCTACTCTATTCTATATAACAGGAACTACTCTATGTAATAGACCTCTACTCTAACAGGAACTACTCTATGTAATAGACCTCTACTCTATTCTATATAACAGGAACTACTCTATGTAATAGACCTCTACTCTAACAGGAACTACTCTATGTAATAGACCTCTACTCTATTCTATATAACAGGAACTACTCTATGTAATAGACCTCTACTCTAACAGGAACTACTCTATGTAATAGACCTCTACTCTATTCTATATAACAGGAACTACTCTATGTAATAGACCTCTACTCCAACAGGAACTACTCTATGTAATAGACCTCTACTCCAACAGGAACTACTCTATGTAATAGACCTCTACTCTATTCTATATAACAGGAACTACTCTATGTAATAGACCTCTACACTAACAGGAACTACTCTATGTAATAGACCTCTACTCTAACAGGAACTACTCTATGTAATAGACCTCTACTCTAACAGGAACTACTCTATGTAATAGACCTCTACTCTAACAGGAACTACTCTATGTAATAGACCTCTACTCTAACAGGAACGACTCTATGTAATAGACCTCTACTCTAATAGGAACTACTCTATGTAATAGACCTCTACTCTAACAGGAACTACTCTATGTAATAGACCTCTACTCTAACAGGAACTACTCTATGTAATAGACCTCTACTCTAACAGGAACGACTCTATGTAATAGACCTCTACTCCAACAGGAACTACTCTATGTAATAGACCTCTACTCTATTCTATATAACAGGAACTACTCTATGTAATAGACCTCTACACTAACAGGAACTACTCTATGTAATAGACCTCTACTCTAACAGGAACTACTCTATGTAATAGACCTCTACTCTAACAGGAACTACTCTATGTAATAGACCTCTACTCTAATAGGAACTACTCTATGTAATAGACCTCTACTCCAACAGGAACTACTCTATGTAATAGACCTCTACTCTATTCTATATAACAGGAACTACTCTATGTAATAGACCTCTACTCCAACAGGAACTACTCTATGTAATAGACCTCTACTCTAACAGGAACTACTCTATGTAATAGACCTCTACTCTATTCTATATAACAGGAACTACTCTATGTAATAGACCTCTACACTAACAGGAACTACTCTATGTAATAGACCTCTACTCTAACAGGAACTACTCTATGTAATAGACCTCTACTCTAACAGGAACGACTCTATGTAATAGACCTCTACTCTAATAGGAACTACTCTATGTAATAGACCTCTACTCCAACAGGAACTACTCTATGTAATAGACCTCTACTCTATTCTATATAACAGGAACTACTCTATGTAATAGACCTCTACTCCAACAGGAACTACTCTATGTAATAGACCTCTACTCTAACAGGAACTACTCTATGTAATAGACCTCTACTCTAACAGGAACTACTCTATGTAATAGACCTCTACTCCAACAGGAACTACTCTATGTAATAGACCTCTACATTTACATTTACATTTAAGTCATTTAGCAGACGCTCTTATCCAGAGCGACTTACAAATTGGTGAATTCACCTTCTGACATCCAGTGGAACAGCCACTTTACAATAGTGCATCTAAATCATTAAGGGGGGGGGGGGGTGGTGAGAAGGATTACTTATCCTATCCTAGGTATTCCTTGAAGAGGTGGGGTTTCAGGTGTCTCCGGAAGGTGGTGATTGACTCCGCTGTCCTGGCGTCGTGAGGGAGTTTGTTCCACCATTGGGGGGCCAGAGCAGCGAACAGTTTTGACTGGGCTGAGCGGGAACTGTACTTCCTCAATGGTAGGGAGGCGAGCAGGCCAGAGGTGGATGAACGCAGTGCCCTTGCTTGGGTGTAGGGCCTGATCAGAGCCTGGAGGTACTGCGGTGCCGTTCCCCTCACAGCTCCGTAGGCAAGCACCATGGTCTTGTAGCGGATGCGAGCTTCAACTGGAAGCCAGTGGAGAGAGCGGAGGAGCGGGGTGACGTGAGAGAACTTGGGAAGGTTGAACACCAGACGGGCTGCGGCGTTCTGGATGAGTTGTAGGGGTTTAATGGCACAGGCAGGGAGCCCAGCCAACAGCGAGTTGCAGTAATCCAGACGGGAGATGACAAGTGCCTGGATTAGGACCTGCGCCGCTTCCTGTGTGAGGCAGGGTCGTACTCTGCGGATGTTGTAGAGCATGAACCTACAGGAACGGGCCACCGCCATGATGTTGGTTGAGAACGACAGGGTGTTGTCCAGGATCACGCCAAGGTTCTTGGCGCTCTGGGAGGAGGACACAATGGAGTTGTCAACCGTGATGGCGAGATCATGGAACGGGCAGTCCTTCCCCGGGAGGAAGAGCAGCTCCGTCTTGCCGAGGTTCAGCTTGAGGTGGTGATCCGTCATCCACACTGATATGTCTGCCAGACATGCAGAGATGCGATTCGCCACCTGGTCATCAGAAGGGGGAAAGGAGAAGATTAATTGTGTGTCGTCTGCATAGCAATGATAGGAGAGACCATGTGAGGTTATGACAGAGCCAAGTGACTTGGTGTATAACGAGAATAGGAGAGGGCCTAGAACAGAGCCCTGGGGGACACCAGTGGTGAGAGCGCGTGGCGAGGAGACAGATTCTCGCCACACCACCTGGTAGGAGCGACCTGTCAGGTAGGACGCAATCCAAGCGTGGGCCGCGCCGGAGATGCCCAACTCGGAGAGGGTGGAGAGGAGGATCTGATGGTTCACAGTATCGAAGGCAGCCGATAGGTCTAGAAGGATGAGAGCAGAGGAGAGAGAGTTAGCTTTAGCAGTGCGGAGCGCCTCCGTGATACAGAGAAGAGCAGTCTCAGTTGAATGACTAGTCTTGAAACCTGACTGATTTGGATCAAGAAGGTCATTCTGAGAGAGATAGCGGGAGAGCTGGCCAAGGACGGCACGTTCAAGAGTTTTGGAGAGAAAAGAAAGAAGGGATACTGGTCTGTAGTTGTTGACATCGGAGGGATCGAGTGTAGGTTTTTTCAGAAGGGGTGCAACTCTCGCTCTCTTGAAGACGGAAGGGACGTAGCCAGCGGTCAGGGATGAGTTGATGAGCGAGGTGAGGTAAGGGAGAAGGTCCCCGGAAATGGTCTGGAGAAGAGAGGAGGGGATAGGGTCAAGCGGGCAGGTTGTTGGGCGGCCGGCCGTCACAAGAAGCGAGATTTCATCTGGAGAGAGAGGGGAGAAAGAGGTCAGAGCACAGGGTAGGGCAGTGTGAGCAGAACCAGCGGTGTCGTTTGACTTAGCAAACGAGGATCGGATGTCGTCGACCTTCTTTTCAAAATGGTTGACGAAGTCATCTGCAGAGAGGGAGGAGGGGGGGAGGGGGAGGAGGATTCAGGAGGGAGGAGAAGGTGGCAAAGAGCTTCCTAGGGTTAGAGGCAGATGCTTGGAATTTAGAGTGGTAGAAAGTGGCTTTAGCAGCAGAGACAGAGGAGGAAAATGTAGAGAGGAGGGAGTGAAAGGATGCCAGGTCCGCAGGGAGGCGAGTTTTCCTCCATTTCCGCTCGGCTGCCCGGAGCTCTGTTCTGTGAGCTCGCAATGAGTCATCGAGCCACGGAGCGGGAGGGAGGACCGAGCCGGCCTGGAGGATAGGGGACATAGAGAGTCAAAGGATGCAGAAAGGGAAGAGAGGAGGGTTGAGGAGGCAGAATCAGGAGAAAGGTTGGAGAAGGTATGAGCAGAGGGAAGAGATGATAGGATGGAAGAGGAGAGAGTAGCGGGGGAGAGAGAGCGAAGGTTGGGACAGCGCGAGACCATCCGAGTAGGGGCAGTGTGGGAAGTGTTGGATGAGAGCGAGAGGGAAAAGGATACAAGATAGTGGTCGGAGACTTGGAGGGAGTTGCAATGAGGTTAGTGGAAGAACAGCATCTAGTAAAGATGAGGTCGAGCGTATTGCCTGCCTTGTGAGTAGGGGGGAAGGTGAGAGGGTGAGGTCAAAAGAGGAGAGGAGTGGAAAGAAGGAGGCAGAGAGGAATGAGTCAAAGGTAGACGTGGGGAGGTTAAAGTCGCCCAGGACTGTGAGAGGTGAGCCGTCCTCAGGAAAGGAGCTTATCAAGGCATCAAGCTCATTGATGAACTCTCCGAGGGAACCTGGAGGGCGATAAATGATAAGGATGTTAAGCTTGAAAGGGCTGGTAACTGTGACAGCATGGAATTCAAAGGAGGCGATAGATAGGTGGGTGAGGGGAGAGAGAGAATGACCACTTGGGAGAGATGAGGATCCCGGTGCCACCACCCCGCTGACCAGAAGCTCTCGGGGTGTGCGAGAACACGTGGGCGGACGAAGAGAGAGCAGTAGGAGTAGCAGTGTTATCTGTGGTGATCCATGTTTCTGTCAGTGCCAGGAAGTCGAGGGACTGGAGGGAGGCATAGGCTGAGATGAACTCTGCCTTGTTGGCCGCAGATCGGCAGTTCCAGAGGCTACCGGAGACCAGGAACTCCACGTGGGTCGTGCGCGCTGGGACCACCAGATTAGGGTGGCCGCGGCCACGCGGTGTGGAGCGTTTGTATGGTCTGTGCAGAGAGGAGAGAACAGGGATAGATAGACACATAGTTGACAGGGTACAGAAGAGGCTACGCCAATGCAAAGGAGATTGGAATGACAAGTGGACTACACGTCTCGAATGTTCAGAAAGTTAAGCTTACGTAGCAAGAATCTTATTGACTAAAATGATTGAAATGATACAGTACTGCTGGAGTAGGCTAGCTGGTAGTGGCTGCGATGTTGACACTACACTAATCAAGTCGTTCCGTCGAGTGTAATAGTTTCTACAGTGCTGCTATACGGGGGCTAGCTGGCTAGCTAGCAGGTTGATTGCGTTACGTTACCTTAAAAGAACGACAATAGCTGGCTAGCTAACCTAGAAAATCGCTCTAGGCTACACAATTGTCTTAGATACAAAGACGGCTATGTAGCTAGCTAGCTACGATCAAACAAAACAAACCGTTGTACTGTAATAGTTACTACAGTACTGCTATTCGGGGGCTAGCTGGCTAGCTACGTTAAAAGAACGACAATAGCTGGCCAGCTAACCTAGAAAATTGCTCTAGTCTACACAATTGTCTTAGATACAAAGACGGCTATGTAGCTAGCTAGCTACGATCAAACAAAACAAACCGTTGTACTGTAATAGTTACTACAGTGCTGCTATTCGGGGGCTAGCTGGCTAGCTACGTTAGAAGAACGACAATAGCTGGCCAGCTAACCTAGAAAATCGCTCTAGACTACACAATTGTCTTAGATACAAAGACGGCTATGTAGCTGGCTAGCTACGATCAAACAAATCAAACCGTTGTACTGTAATGAAGTGAAATGAAAATGTGATACTACCTGTGGAGCGACGCGGAATGTTGACCGGGTAGTTGGAGTTCAATTCGGTAGAGGTTGGCTAGCTGTTGGCTAGCTAGCTAGCAGCATTTCCTACGTTAAGGACGACAAATAGCTGGCTAGCTAACCTCGGTAAATTAAGATAATCACTCTAAGTCTACACACTCTAAACTGCACAATTATCTTGGATACGAAGACAGCGAAGACAACTATGTAGCTAGCTGACACTACGCTGACACTACGCTAATCGAGTCGTTCTACTCTAACAGGAACTACTCTATGTAATAGACCTCTACTCTAACAGGAACTACTCTATGTAATAGACCTCTACTCTATTCTATATAACAGGAACTACTCTATGTAATAGACCTCTACTCTAACAGGAACTACTCTATGTAATAGACCTCTACTCTATTCTATATAACAGGAACTACTCTATGTAATAGACCTCTACTCTAACAGGAACTACTCTATGTAATAGACCTCTACTCTATTCTATATAACAGGAACTACTCTTTGTAATAGACCTCTACTCTAACAGGAACTACTCTATGTAATAGACCTCTACTCTAACAGGAACTACTCTATGTAATAGACCTCTACTCTAACAGGAACTACTCTATGTAATAGACCTCTACTCTAACAGGAACTACTCTATGTAATAGACCTCTTCTCTTTTATTTTATTTATTTCACCTTTATTTAACCAGGTAGGCTAGTTGAGAACAAGTTCTCATTTGCAACTGCGACCTGGCCAAGATAAAGCTTAGCAGTGTGAACAGACAACACAGAGTTACACATGGAGTAAACAATAATCAAGTCAATAACACAGTAGAAAAAAAAGAGTCTATATACATTGTGTGCAAAAGGCATGAGGAGGTAGGCGAATAATTACAATTTTGCAGATTAGCACTGGAGTGATAAATGATCAGATGGTCATGTACAGGTAGAGATACTGGTGTGCAAAAGAGCAGAAAAGTAAATAAATAAAAACAGTGTGGGGATGAGGTAGGTGAAAATGGGTGGGTTATTTACCAATAGACTATGTACAGCTGCAGCGATCGGTTAGCTGCTCAGATAGCACATGTTTGAAGTTGGTGAGGGAGATAAAAGTCTCCAACTTCAGGGATTTTGCAATTCGTTCCAGTTACAGGCAGCAGAGTACTGGAACGAAGGCGGCCAAATGAGGTGATCAGTGAGATACACCTGCTGGAGCGCGTGCTACGGATGGGTGTTGCCATCGTGACCAGTGAACTGAGATAAGGCGGAGCTTTAGCTAGCATGGATATGTAGATGACCTGGAGCCAGTGGGTCTGGCGACGAATATGTAGCGAGGGCCAGCCGACTAGCGCATACAAGTCGCAGTGGTGGGTGGTATAAGGTGCTTTAGTGACAAAACGGATGGCACTGTGATAAACTGCATCCAGTTTGCTGAGTAGAGTGTTGGAGGCAATTTTGTAGATGACATCGCCGAAGTCGAGGATCGGTAGGATAGTCAGTTTTACTAGGGTAAGTTTGGCGGCGTGAGTGAAGGAGGCTTTGTTGCGGAATAGAAAGCCGACTCTTGATTTGATTTTCGATTGGAGATGTTTGATATGAGTCAGGAAGGAGAGTTTACAGTCTAGCCAGACACCTAGGTATATATAGGTGTCCACATATTCAAGGTCGGAACCATCCAGGGTGGTGATGCTCGTCGGGCATGCGGGTGCAGGCAACGATCGGTTGAAAAGCATGCATTTGGTTTTACTAGCGTTTAAGAGCAGTTGGAGGCCACGGAAGGAGTGTTGTATGGCATTGAAGCTCATTTGGAGGTTAGATAGCACAGTGTCCAAGGACGGGCCGGAAGTATATAGAATGGTGTCGTCTGCGTAGAGGTGGATCAGGGAATCGCCCGCAGCAAGAGCAACATCATTGATATATACAGATAAAAGAGTCGGCCCGAGAATTGAACCCTGTGGCACCCCCATAGAGACTGCCAGAGGAGTGGACAGCATGCCCTCCGATTTGACACACTGAACTCTGTCTGCAAAGTAATTGGTGAACCAGGCAAGGCAGTCATCCGAAAAACCGAGGCTACTGAGTCTGCCGATAAGAATATGGTGATTGACAGAGTCGAAAGCCTTGGCAAGGTCGATGAAGACGGCTGCACAGTACTGTCTTTTATCGATGGCGGTTATGATATCGTTTAGTACCTTGAGTGTGGCTGAGGTGCACCCGTGACCGGCTCGGAAACCAGATTGCACAGCGGAGAAGGTACGGTGGGATTCGAGATGGTCAGTGACCTGTTTGTTGACTTGGCTTTCGAAGACCTTAGATAGGCAGGGCAGGATGGATATAGGTCTGTAACAGTTTGGGTCCAGGGTGTCTCCCCTTTGAAAAGGGGGATGACTGCGGCAGCTTTCCAATCCTTGGGGATCTCAGACGATATGAGAGAGAGGTTGAACAGGCTGGTAATAGGGGTTGCGACAATGGCGGCGGATAGTTTCAGAAATAGAGGGTCCAGATTGTCAAGCCCAGCTGATTTGTACGGGTCCAGGTTTTGCAGCTCTTTCAGAACATCTGCTATCTGGATTTGGGTAAAGGAGAACCTGGAAGGGCTTGGGCGAGAAGCTGCGGTGGGGGCGGAGCTGTTGGCCGATCTTGGAGTAGCCAGGCGGAAGGCATGGCCAGCCGTTGAGAAATGCTTGTTGAAGTTTTCGATAATCATGGATTTATCGGTGGTGACCGTGTTATCTAGCCTCAATGCAGTGGGCAGCTGGGAGGAGGTGCTCTTGTTCTCCATGGACTTCACAGTGTCCCAGAACCTTTTGGAGTTGGAGCTACAGGATGCAAACTTCTGCCTGAAGAAGCTCTAACAGGAACTACTCTATGTAATAGACCTCTACTCTATTCTATATAACAGGAACTACTCTATGTAATAGACCTCTACTCTAACAGGAACTACTCTATGTAATAGACGTCTACTCTAACAGGAACTACTCTATGTAATAGACCTCTACTCTAACAGGAACTACTCTATGTAATAGACCTCTTCTCTAACAGGAACTACTCTATGTAATAGACCTCTACTCTATTCTATATAACAGGAACTACTCTATGTAATAGACCTCTACTCTAACAGGAACTACTCTATGTAATAGACCTCTACTCTATTCTATATAACAGGAACTACTCTATGAAATAGACCTCTACTCTAACAGGAACTACTCTATGTAATAGACCTCTACTCTAACAGGAACTACTCTATGTGATATACCTCTACTCTAACAGGAACTACTCTATGTAATAGACCTCTACTCTAACAGGAACAACTCTATGTAATAGACCTCTACTCCAACAGGAACTACTCTATGTAATAGACCTCTACTCTATTCTATATAACAGGAACTACTCTATGTAATAGACCTCTACTCTAACAGGAACTACTCTATGTAATAGACCTCTACTCTATTCTATATAACAGGAACTACTCTATGTAATAGACCTCTACTCTAACAGGAACTACTCTATGTAATAGACCTCTACTCTAACAGGAACTACTCTATGTAATAGACCTCTACTCCAACAGGAACTACTCTATGTAATAGACCTCTACTCTATTCTATATAACAGGAACTACTCTATGTAATAGACCTCTACTCTAACAGGAACTACTCTATGTAATAGACCTCTACTCTAACAGGAACTACTCTATGTAATAGACCTCTACTCTAACAGGAACTACTCTATGTAATAGACCTCTACTCTAACAGGAACGACTCTATGTAATAGACCTCTACTCTAACAAGAACTACTCTATGTAATAGACCTCTACTCTATTCTATATAACAGGAACTACTCTATGTAATAGACCTCTACTCTATTCTATATAACAGGAACGACTCTATGTAATAGACCTCTACTCTAACAGGAACTACTCTATGTAATAGACCTCTACTCCAACAGGAACTACTCTATGTAATAGACCTCTACTCTAACAAGAACTACTCTATGTGATAGACCTCTACTCTAACAGGAACTACTCTATGTAATAGACCTCTACTCTAACAGGAACTACTCTATGTAATAGACCTCTACTCTATTCTATATAACAGGAACTAATCTATGTAATAGACCTCTACTCTAACAGGAACTACTCTATGTAATAGACCTCTACTCTATTCTATATAACAGGAACTAATCTATGTAATAGACCTCTACTCTAACAGGAACTACTCTATGTAATAGACCTCTACTCTATTCTATATAACAGGAACTACTCTATGTAATAGACCTCTTCTCTAACAGGAACTACTCTATGTAATAGACCTCTACTCTAACAGGAACTACTCTATGTAATAGACCTCTACTCTATTCTATATAACAGGAACTACTCTATGTAATAGACCTCTACTCTAACAGGAACTACTCTATGTAATAGACCTCTACTCTAACAGGAACTACTCTATGTAATAGACCTCTACTCTAACAGGAACTACTCTATGTAATAGACCTCTACTCTATTCTATATAACAGGAACGACTCTATGTAATAGACCTCTACTCTAACAAGAACTACTCTATGTGAAAGACCTCTACTCTAACAGGAACTACTCTATGTAATAGACCTCTACTCTATTCTATATAACAGGAACTAATCTATGTAATAGACCTCTACTCTAACAGGAACTACTCTATGTAATAGACCTCTACTCTATTCTATATAACAGGAACTACTCTATGTAATAGACCTCTACTCTAACAGGAACTACTCTATGTAATAGACCTCTACTCCAACAGGAACTACTCTATGTAATAGACCTCTACTCTATTCTATATAACAGGAACTACTCTATGTAATAGACCTCTACTCTATTCTATATAACAGGAACTACTCTATGAAATAGACCTCTACTCTAACAGGAACTACTACTCTATGTAATAGACCTCTACTCTAACAGGAACTACTCTATGTAATAGACCTCTACTCTAACAGGAACTACTCTATGTGATAGACCTCTACTCTAACAGGAACTACTCTATGTAATAGACCTCTACTCTAACAGGAACTACTCTATGTAATAGACCTCTTCTCTAACAGGAACTACTCTGGTTATAATGATAATGAGGGGTGGTTATAATGATAATGGTAGGTCTGGTTATAATGATAATGATAGGTCTGGTTATGATGATAACGATAGGTCTGGTTATAATGATAATGGTAGGTCTGGTTATAATGATAATGATAGGTCTGGTTATAATGATAATGATAGGTCTGGTTATAATGATAACGATAGGTCTGGTTATAATGATAATGATAGGTCTGGTTATAATGATAATGGTAGGTCTGGTTATAATGATAATGATAGGTCTGGTTATAATGATAATGATAGGTCTGGTTATAATGATAATGATAGGTCTGGCTATAATGATAATGATAGGTCTGGTTATAATGATAATGATAGGTCTGGTTATAATGATAACGATAGGTCTGGTTATAATGATAATGATAGGTCTGGTTATAATGATAATGGTAGGTCTGGTTATAATGATAATGATAGGTCTGGTTATAATGATAATGGTAGGTCTGGTTATAATGATAATGGTAGGTCTGGTTATAATGATAATGATAGGTCTGGTTATAATGATAATGATAGGTCTGGTTATAATGATAATGATAGGTCTGGTTATAATGATAATGATAGGTCTGGCTATAATGATAATGATAGGTCTGGTTATAATGATAATGATAGGTCTGGTTATAATGATAACGATAGGTCTGGTTATAATGATAGGTCTGGTTCTAATGATAATGATAGGTCTGGTTCTAATGATAATGATAGGTCTGGTTATATCGATAATGATAGGTCTGGTTATAATGATAATGATAGGTCTGGCTATAATGATAATGGTAGGTCTGGTTATATCGATAATGATAGGTCTGGTTATATCGATAATGATAGGTCTGGTTATAATGATAATGATAGGTCTGGCTATAATGATAATGGTAGGTCTGGTTATAACGATAATGATAGGTCTGGTTATAACGATAATGATAGGTCTGGTTATAATGATAGGTCTGGTTCTAATGATAATGATAGGTCTGGTTCTAATGATAATGATAGGTCTGGTTATATCGATAATGATAGGTCTGGTTATAATGATAATGATAGGTCTGGCTATAATGATAATGGTAGGTCTGGTTATATCGATAATGATAGGTCTGGTTATATCGATAATGATAGGTCTGGTTTTAACGATAATGATAGGTCTGGTTATAATGATAATGATAGGTCTGGTTATAACCATAATGATAGGTCTGGTTATAACGACAATGATAGGTCTGGTTATAATGATAATGATAGGTCTGGTTATAATGATAACGTTAGGTCTGGTTATAATGATAATGGTAGGTCTGGTTATAATGATAATGATAGGTCTGTTTATAATGATAATGATAGGTCTGGTTATAATGATAATGATAGGTCTGGTTATAATGATAATGATAGGTGGTTATAATGATAACGATAGGTCTGGTTATATTGATAATGATAGGTGGTTATAATGATAATGGTAGGTCTGGTTATTATAATAATGTTAGGTCTGGTTATAATGATAATGATAGGTCTGGTTATAATGATAATGGTAGGTCTGGTTATAATGATAATGAGGGGTGGTTATAATGATAATGGTAGGTCTGGTTATAATGATAATGATAGGTCTGGTTATAACGATAATGATAGGTCTGGTTATAATGATAATGATAGGTCTGGTTATAACTATAATGATAGGTCTGGCTATAATGATAATGATAGTTCTGGTTATAATGATAATGATAGGTCTGGTTATAATGATAATGAAAGGTCTGGTTATAATGATAGGTCTGGTTCTAATGATAATGATAGGTCTGGTTCTAATGATAATGATAGGTCTGGTTATATCGATAATGATAGGTCTGGTTATAATGATAATGATAGGTCTGGCTATAATGATAATGGTAGGTCTGGTTATATCGATAATGATAGGTCTGGTTATATCGATAATGATAGGTCTGGTTTTAACGATAATGATAGGTCTGGTTATAATGATAATGATAGGTCTGGTTATAACGATAATGATAGGTCTGGCTATAACGATAATGATAGGTCTGGTTATAATGATAGGTCTGGTTCTAATGATAATGATAGGTCTGGTTCTAATGATAATGATAGGTCTGGTTATATCGATAATGATAGGTCTGGTTATAATGATAATGATAGGTCTGGCTATAATGATAATGGTAGGTCTAGTTATATCGATAATGATAGGTCTGGTTATATCGATAATGATAGGTCTGGTTTTAACGATAATGATAGGTCTGGTTATAATGATAATGATAGGTCTGGTTATAACGATAATGATAGGTCTGGTTATAACGATAATGATAGGTCCGGTTATAATGATAATGATAGGTCTGGTTATAATGATAACGTTAGGTCTGGTTATAATGATAATGGCAGGTCTGGTTATAATGATAATGATAGGTCTGGTTATAATGATAATGATAGGTCTGGTTATAACGATAATGATAGGTCTGGTTATAATGATAATGATAGGTGGTTATAATGATAACGATAGGTCTGGTTATATTGATAATGATAGGTGGTTATAATGATAATGGTAGGTCTGGTTATTATGATAATGTTAGGTCTGGTTATAATGATAATGATATGTCTGGTTATAATGATAATGGTATGTCTGGTTATAATGATAATGAGGGGTGGTTATAATGATAATGGTATGTCTGGTTATAATGATAATGATAGGTCTGGTTATAACGATAATGATAGGTCTGGTTATAATGATAATGATAGGTCTGGTTATAACTATAATGATAGGTCTGGCTATAATGATAATGATAGTTCTGGTTATAATGATAATGATAGGTCTGGTTATAATGATAATGATAGGTCTGGCTATAATGATAATGATAGGTGGTTATAATGCTAACGAAAGGTCTGGTTATATTGATAATGATAGGTGGTTATAATGATAATGGTAGGTCTGGTTATAATGATAATGATAGGTCTGGTTATAATGATAATGATAGGTCTGGTTATAACGATAATTATAGGTCTGGTTATAATGATAATGATAGGTCTGGTTATAACTATAATGATAGGTCTGGCTATAATGATAATGATAGGTCTGGTTATAATGATAATGATAGGTCTGGTTATAATGATAATGGTAGGTCTGGTTATAATGATAATGATAGGTCTGGTTATAATGATAATGATAGGTCTGGTTATAATGATAATGGTAGGTCTGGTTATTATGATAATGGTAGGTCTGGTTATAATGATAATGATAGGTCTGGTTATAATGATAATGAAAGGTCTGGTTAAAATGATAATGATAGGTCTGGTTATAATGATTTCCTTCCTTATAGAGGAATAGTATGTAAACATGTTGAGATATTGCATGTAACTAACACATTTAAGTTAATGACTATTGCTCCTGTCTTGGGCCACTCAGTCTTCTGTTGTAAATGCCGGATCTCCATGGTAAGACGCACCATTGACCCAAGTTTCCCAGATCCACAGTCCCCTCCCAGATGTCATTGTTGGGGACAATAACTTCGGAACCTTCTGTCCGAAATAAAAGAGGGTATCAGGTGGCCACCACCTCCGGTAGGGTGCGGCAATAATGTGCCATTTGGAGGCACAAATGATCTGGGTCAAATTTATAACCGTTGAGTAAATTTCACACAATGTCTGCTTGCGCCATTTCTGAAAAGTACCTAATACGTGCACGTGTTTTGCCGTTATAAATCCTAAACTGTGCGCGTGTGAACAAGCATTAAAACTCCGCCTGGAAAACGCCTCCATTCACCTGTTATGGTGACAAATTCAACGCCCTTTATTTACGGTATAATTTGGAACTATTGGAATTAGGCCAAAAGATGTTCAATATGTTTATCAATAGATTATTGGGGTTTCTATGTCCTGCCTTGGTATAGGCTCTGAGATTAAGTAGGCAGTGACGTCGCTCCTATCGCACAGCAATACAGTAGCCTACCTGTCAAATATATTAAACTACCGGTCTATTTACTGTGTTGGCAGAATGTTTTAATCTGTAGTAATAATTAATGCTGTATCTGGGAAAGGGCTGTGTCAGTTTCTGACCTAGAAAACAATTATCGTGGACCTGTCAGCAGAAGGTTTGAGTTCAACAAGGTTTTCTATAGACTTTTCCACCAACCTAAACACCATGGACTGCCCTCGGATTCTGAAACATGAAATGGCAGGATACTAAAACAGTTTTAAATTACAGTAGTTACAGTAGTTACATTAGTTACAGTAGTTACATAAGTTACAGTAGTTACAGTAGGTACACTAATTCCATTAGTTACAGTAGCTACATTAGTTACAGTAGTTACAGTAATTACAGTAGTTACAGTAGTTACAGTAGGTACATTAATTACATTAGTTACAGTAGTTACAGTAGTTACAGTAGTTACAGTAATAACAGTAGTTACATTAGTTACAGAAATTATATAAGTTACATTAGTTACATTAGTTACAGTAATTACAGTACTTACATTAGTTACAGTAGTTACAGTAGTTACAGTAATTATGGTAGTTACAGTAATTACAGTAGTTATAGTAGTTACAGTAACTACAGTTTTGTCCCAAACCCTAAACCTCAACTAAATCTTTTAATAAATAATGTGGGAATTGAGCAAGTTGAGGTGACAACTGCTTGGAGTAACCCTGGATTGTAAACTGTCTTGGTCAAAATATATTGATAGTTAAGATGGTGAGAAGTCTGTCCATAATAAAGTTCTGCTTCTTAACAACACTATCAACAAGGCAAGTCCTACAGGCCCTAGTTTCGTCTCACCTGGACTACTGTTCAGTCATGTGATCAGGTGCTACAAAGAGGGACTTAGTGCAATTGTGTCACGCCCAGACCTTAGAGATCCTTTTTATGTCTCTATTTTGGTTTGGTCAAGGCTTGAGTTGGGGTGGGCATTCTATGTTTTGTTTTATGTTTTCTACAGTGGGGCAAAAAAGTATTTAGTCAGCCACCAATTGTGCAAGTTCTCCCACTTAAAAAGATGAGAGAGGCCTGTAATTTTCATCATAGGTACACTTCAACTATGACAGACAAAAAGAGAAAAGAAATCCAGAAATTCACATTGTAGGATTTTTAATGAATTTATTTGCAAATTATGGTGATTTATTTGAATTGTGCGCCCACCAAATTCACCGGATGTTAAAGGCTTGTGTCCCGCTAGCGGGACACCTATATTAAACAGGTCAACATTCACAAAGCCGCGGGGCCAGACGCATTACCATTATACTCAAAGCATGCGCGGACCAACTGGCAAGTGTCTTCACTGATATTTTCAACCTCTCCCTGTCCGAGTCTGTAATACCAACATGTTTCAAGCAGACCATTATAGTCCCTGTGCCCAAGAACACTAAGGTAACCTGCCTAAATGACTACTGACCCGTAGCACTCACTTCTGTAGCCATGAAATGCTTTGAAAGGCTGGTAATGGCTCACATCAACACCATTGTCCCAGAAAGCCTAGACCCACTCCAATTTGCCCAGCGCCCCAACAGATCCACAGATGATTCAATCTCTATTGCACTCCACACTGCCCTTTCCCACCTGGACAAAAGGAACACCAATGTGAGAATGCTGTTCATTGACTACAGCTTTCAACACGATTCAGTGTTCAACACCATAGTGCCCTCAAAGCTCATCACTAAACTAAGGATCCTGGAACGAAACACCTCCCCTGAATCTGGACTTCCTGACAGGCCGCCCCCAGGTGGTGAGGGTAGATACCAACACATCTGCCACGCTGATCCTCAACACTAGAACCCCTCAGGGGTGCGTGCTCAGTCTCCTCAACAACAACCTCTCCCTCAATGTGAGCAAGACAAAGGAGATGATTGTGGACTACAGGAAAAGGAGGACCGAACACGCCCCCATTCTCATCGACGGGGCAGCAGTGGAGCAGGTTGAGAGCTTCAAGTTCTTTGGTATCCACATCACCAACAAACTAACATGGTCCATACACACCAAGACAGTTGTGAAGAAGGGCACGACAACATCTATTCCCCCTCAGGATACTAAAAGATTTGGCATTGGTCCTCAGATCCTCAAAAGGTTCTACAGCTGCACCATCGAGAGCATCCTGACTAGTTGCATCACTACCTGGTACGGCAACTACTTGGCCTCCGACCGCAAGGCACTACAGAGGGTAGTGCGTACGGCCCAGAAAATCCCTGGGACTAAGTTACCTGCCATCGAGGACCTCTACACCAGGCAGTGTCAGAGGAAGGCCTTAAAAATGGTCAAAGACCGAAGCCACCCCAGGTCTCTCTGCTACCGCATGGCAAGCGATACCAGAGCGCAAGTGTAGGACCCCCCGCTCCCTCACTCTCTGTTTATCAGCTATGCATAGTCATTTTAACTATACATTCATGTACACATTACGTCAATTACCCCGACTAACCGGTGGTCCCGCACATTGACTCTGTACCGGTACCCCCTGTATATAGCCTCCACATTGACTCTGTACCGGTACCCCCTGTATATAGCCTCCACATTGACTCTGTACCGGTACCTCCTGTATATAGCCTCCACATTGACTCTGTACCGTAACACCCTGTATATAGCCTCCACATTGACTCTGTACCAGTACCCCCTGTATATAGCCTCCACATTGACTCTGTACCAGTACCCCCTGTATATAGCCTCCACACTGACTCTGTACCGGTACCCCCTGTATATAGCCTCCCCATTGACTCTGTACCGGTACCCCCTGTATATAGCCTCCACATTGACTCTGTACCGTAATACCCTGTATATAGCCTCCACATTGACTCTGTATCGGTACCCCCTGTATATAGCCTCCACATTGACTCTGTTCCGGTACCCCCTGTATATCGGCTCCACATTGACTCTGTACTGGTACCCCCTGTATATAGCCTCCACATTGACTCTGTACTGGTACCCCCTGTATATAGCCTCCACATTGACTCTGTACCGGTACCCCCTGTATATAGCCTCCACATTGACTCTGTACCGTAATACCCTGTATATAGCCTCCACATTGACTCTGTACCAGTACCTCCTGTATATAGCCTCCACATTGACTCTGTACCGGTACCCCCTGTATATAGCCTCCCCATTGACTCTGTACCAGTACCCCTGTATATAGCCTCCCCATTGACTCTGTACCGGTACCCCCTGTATATAGCCTCCACATTGACTCTGTACCGGTACCCTCTGTATATAGCCTCCACATTGACTCTGTACCCGCTGTATATAGCCTCCACATTGACTCTGTACCGGTACCCCCTTGTATATAGGCTCCACATTGACTCTGTACCGGTACCCCCTGTATATAGCCTCCACATTGACTCTGTACCGGTACCCCCTGTATATAGGCTCCACATTGACTCTGTACCGGTACCCCCTGTATATAGCCTCCACATTGACTCTGTACTGGTACCCCCTGTATATAGCCTCCACATTGACTCTGTACCGGTACCCCCTGTATATATCCTCCACATTGACTCTGTACCGGTACCCCCTGTATATAGCCTCCACATTGACTCTGTACCGGTACCCCCTGTATATAGCCTCCACATTGACTCTGTACCGGTACCCCTGTATATAGCCTCCACATTGACTCTGTACCAGTACCCCCTGTATATAGTCTCCACATTGACTCTGTACCGGTACCCCCTGTATATAGCCTCCACATTGACTCTGTACCGCTACCCCCTGTATATAGCCTCCACATTGACTCTGTACTGGTACCCCCTGTATATAGGCTCCACATTGACTCTGTACCAGTAACCCTCTGTATATAGCCTCCACATTGACTCTGTACCGGTACCCCCTGTATATAGCCTCCACATTGACTCTGTACTGGTACCCCCTGTATATAGCCTCCACATTGACTCTGTACCAGTACCCCCTGTATATAGCCTCCACATTGACTCTGTACCAGTACCCCCTGTATATAGCCTCCACATTGACTCTGTACCAGTACCCCTGTATATAGCCTCCACATTGACTCTGTACCGGTATCCCTGTATATAGCCTCCACACTGACTCTGTACCGGTACCCCCTGTATATAGCCTCCACATTGACTCTGTACCGGTACCCCCTGTATATAGCCTCCACATTGACTCTGTACCGGTACCCCCTGTATATAGCCTCCACATTAACATTGTTATTTTGTTTTGATTACCTGACCTGTCTTTATGAATTGTTACTGTACATGTTGATTACCTGACCTGTCTTTATGAATGGTTACTGTACATGTTGATTACCTGACCTGTCTTTATGAATGGTTACTGTACATGTTGATTACCTGACCTGTCTTTATGAATGGTTACTGTACATGTTGATTACCTGACCTGTCTTTATGAATGGTTACTGTACATGTTGTAATGTTTTTTTGATGATCTTATTTTGTGTTTCTTCTCACTTCTGTATTTTGTTTTTTTCTCACTTGGTTCAACAATGTTAACACATGCTTTAACGCCAATGTCGTGCTTCTGACGCCAATATAAAGCCTTCTGAACTGAACTGAGAGGGGAAGAGAAGGGGATAGAGACGGATAGGGGGTAAAGTTAGGAAAAGAAAATGGACGAGGGAGAGAGAGACATACTTTTCCCATTATAAAATCTACCATTCTGTTGAATTCTCTCATTTCACTCAGTCCTTCATTTCACCCTATTGTCATTCAGGTCCTTGCTGAGCGACAGATGGACTGGCCAATAGCAGGGTATGGGTGGAATCTGGCAGACGGAGGGGCTCCGGGACAACAGCAGTAGTTAGTGTCTCGTGTCAGGATCAGCAGCAGAGAGCTACGGACACACTTTCTGAATATATTATCTTGTTATTTATAACGATACACTGCCGCGCTGTTGAATAGTTTATGTCATAGTTTTAACGTTCAGAAATAGCGACGAGGCGTGGATATTAGGGCAGCGTTTGAAAAGAATGAAAGAAAGAAAGAAAGAACGAAGGAGGGGAAAAGACTGACCGCTGGATTTAATTTCCAACTGGAATGCTGTTGTTGATAGAGAGAGAACGGGTGGTGTGTGTGTGTGAAAGAGTGTGTGTTTGTGTGTGTGTGTGAAAGAGTGTGTGTTTGTGTGTGTGTGAAAGAGTGTGTGTTTGCGAGGTAAGTGTGTAGCGGGCTATGCCTCGTCTCTTTGGTCTCTGGTCCTGGATCGTGTGAATTCCCCGGGCTCCAGTTACTAAACTACCCGGCAGACAGCAGCCTCAGCCCGGCCACAGGGAGGGGAACACTAGCTCATGTAGTCTCTGTTCTTTCTCCTCTCCCCCATACCCCTCCATACCCTTCTCTCCGGGCTCAGAGGAAATGAGGACACAGTGGATAGCGGAGGAACGAGGAGGAGTTTCAGGTGGGATTATAAACTTGTTTTGACTTTTGCTTTGATCCTGGGGACTTCAGCGTTTTTGGCGGTAGGTTAAATAATTAAGGCTAACCTTAAAAAAACTAAAAAACAAACTACGGATAAAAGAGGGAATATGACCGGTTGTTGATGATGACTGCGGACCTCGCGGAGACCGAGTTAACTGCTTTTCGTGACTGATGTGGGTGGCGCGGCGTGCCGACACTGGACCTAGCTGACACCCCACCGGGACAGAGGTTCTGATCGGTGATCAATACTCCAGAAGAGTAACGGGAGTACCTGGCCGGTATGGAGCGGCGCGGGGGCAGTTGGAACACCGTGACCGTGTTGTGGCTCGTGCTGATCGAGCTGGTTCTGTTACCTTGTATGGCAGAGGAAGGTACGTGAAGAAGTTTAACTTAAACAACAACAACAAATCTATAAAACTAACATTTGATAATGTGCAATGGTTTTGTGTTGAGCTATTGTTTTATTAATATACAGACTGTGAATCTCTCTCTCTCTCCACACTTACTTAGAACATTTATTGTGAGACATTAGGGTAGTTCATTTGATTTAAATTTGAGGACCAACATGATTAAAAAAAAAAAAAAACGTTTTTAGTTTTTGTTGACACAAAACAAGCTTCACATGTAGACAGTCTGTGATCAGGGAGAAACCATGAAGTAGGATTCATGGTTAACCTTTACATGTAGTCTGTCTGTCTGTCTGTCTGTCTGTCTGTCTGTCTGTCTGTCTGTCTGTCTGTCTGTCTGTCTGTCTGTCTGTCTGTCTGTCTGTCTGTCTGTCTGTCTGTCTGTCTGTCTGTCTGTCTGTCTGTCTGTCTGTCTGTCTGTCTGTCTGTCTGTCTGTCTGTCTGTCTGTCTGTCTGTCTGTCTGTCTGTCTGTCTGTCTGTCTGTCTGTCTGTCTGTCTGTCTGTCTGTCTGTCTGTCTGTCTGTCTGTCTGTCTGTCTGTCTGTCTGTCTGTCTGTCTGTCTGTCTGTCTGTCTGTCTGTCTGTCTGTCTGTCTGTCTGTCTGTCTGTCTGTCTGTCTGTCTGTCTGTCTGTCTGTCTGTCTGTCTGTCTGTCTGTCTGTCTGTCTGTCTGTCTGTCTGTCTGTCTGTCTGTCTGTCTGTCTGTCTGTCTGTCTGTCTGTCTGTCTGTCTGTCTGTCTGTCTGTCTGTCTGTCTGTCTGTCTGTCTGTCTGTCTGTCTGTCTGTCTGTCTGTCTGTCTGTCTGTCTGTCTGTCTGTCTGTCTGTCTGTCTGTCTGTCTGTCTGTCTGTCTGTCTGTCTGTCTGTCTTTTACTGTGAAACTGATTGAGGTTTCAGACAGACAGGTCTGTCTTTTACTGTGAAACTGATTGAGGTTTCAGACAGACAGGCAGACCGGCAGCTATAAAAGACAATAGGCATAATACCCAAGGTGTGTAATGTAAATGTAATGTAATGTGTGTGTGTGTGTGTGTGTGTGTGTGGGTGGGTGGCCTGTTGGGTCATTCCACCTAAAAAGCACAAGGGGATTTTGTCACCCACCATCTCCGATTATTTCTGAAATAATTTCTGTTGTTAGAAACGTAATGTATCAGATTAGCATTCCTGAAACAATATTTTGTTACCCAGATTATGATCCTAATAACATGATTATGATCCTAATAACCTGATTATGATCCTATTAACCTGATTATGATCCTATTAACCTGATTATGATCCTATTAACCTCATTATGATCCTCATTATGATCCTATTAACCTGATTATGATCCTAATAACCTGATTATGATCCTATTAACCTCATTATGATCCTGATTATGATCCTATTAACCTGATTATGATCCTATTAACCTCATTATGATCCTCATTATGATCCTATTAACCTGATTATGATCCTAATAACCTGATTATGATCCTATTAACCTGATTATGATCCTATTAACCTGATTATGATCCTATTAACCTGATTATGATCCTATTAACCTGATTATGATCCTATTAACCTGATTATGATCCTATTAACCTGATTATGATCCTATTAACCTGATTATGACCATATTAACCTGATTATGATCCTATTAACCTGATTATGACCATATTAACCTGATTATGATCCTATTAACCTGATTATGACCATATTAACCTGATTATGATCCTATTAATCTGATTATGATCCTATTAACCTGATTATGACCATATTAACCTGATTATGATCCTATTAACCTGATTATGATCCTATTAACCTGATTATGATCCTATTAACCTGATTATGATCCTATTAACCTGATTATGATCCTATTAATCTGATTATGATCCTATTAACCTGATTATGACCATATTAACCTGATTATGATCCTATTAATCTGATTATGATCCTATTAACCTGATTATGATCCTATTAATCTGATTATGATCCTATTAACCTGATTATGACCATATTAACCTGATTATGATCCTATTAACCTGATTATGACCATATTAACCTGATTATGATCATATTAACCTGATTATGATCCTATTAACCTCATTATGATCCTGATTATGATCCTATTAACCTGATTATGATCCTATTAACCTCATTATGATCCTCATTATGATCCTATTAACCTGATTATGATCCTATTAACCTGATTATGACCATATTAACCTGATTATGATCATATTAACCTGATTAGGATCCTATTAACCTGATTATGGTCCTATTAACTGGATTATGATCCTATTAACCTGATTATGATCCTATTAATCTGATTATGATCCTATTAACTGGATTATGATCTTATTAACCTGATTACAATCCTAATAACCCGATTATGGTCCTAATAGCCCAATTATGATCCTATTAACCTGATTATGATCCTAATAACCTGATTATTATCAGCCACATAAACTCTATATACACCAGAGAGTGTTGTGTGTGTTTATGTGTGTCTGAACTTTAGAGGGGGTCTTGCTGTGTGGTCTTCACGACAACCGTGAAATGTCTTCCTCTTCTTGGTTTCCACTCTTTCTCTTCTTTCTAAGTCTCTTCTTCCTCCCTCTCTGTCCCTCTCCTCTTCCTCCCTCTGTGCCAATGTTTCTCTCTCTCCCCCAGCTCATTCCTCTTCCTCCCATTCTCTCAATCTTTCTCTCTCTCCCCAGCTTTTTCCTCTTCCTCCCATTCTCTCTTCCTCTCTCTCTGTCCCTCTCTTTCTCTCTCTCCCCAGCTCATTCCTCCTCCTCCCATTCTCTCTTCCTCCCTCTCTGTCCCTCTCTTTCTCTCTCTCCCCAGCTCATTCCTCCTCCTCCCATTCTCTCTTCCTCCCTCTCTGTCCCTCTCTTTCTCTCTCTCCCCAGCTCATTCCTCCTCCTCCCATTCTCTCTTCCTCCCTCTCTGTCCCTCTCTTTCTCTCTCTCCCCAGCTCATTCCTCCTCCTCCCATTCTCTCTTCCTCCCTCTCTGTCCCTCTCTTTCTCTCTCTCCCCAGCTCATTCCTCCTCCTCCCATTCTCTCGTCCTCCCTCTCTGTCCCTCTCTTTCTCTCTCTCCCCAGCTCATTCCTCCTCGTCCCATGAATCTTTGATAAATTCAGTCTTTCTTTTTCATCTGAACTGAGTGTCAATGGTTTCTCTGCCATCTTACACACACACACACACACACACACACACACACACACACACACACACACACACACACACACACACACACACACACACACACACACACACACACACACACACACACACACACACACACACACACACACACACACACACACACACACAAAAGCTGACAATTCCAGGCTAAAGGAAACCCTGGTGTGTTTGTGTATGTAGATGGCAGAGCGACCAGGGACAGAGGGTTCTAACACTAATAAGAGCCAAGAGCGTCATGTTGACTTATTTTTATTACTCATTGGAAAGGAAAAGGGGCCATTAAAACATCTTCGTTTTATTAAGCAAGTTTAAATGATTGATGTTTCGGCCTTCAAATGGCTTTCTTCAATGCTCTGCCATGTTTTTGATTAATTTGACTTTTCCTAAATAGGTCTATGTAGAATCTTAATATCACAAACAGAATTAGTGTTATAAGCAATTTTAAGAGCACGTAATTTCCTCCCTGCTTCTCATTCAGCCTGCGCAGCTGATGATCGCCCACCCAAACTACAGCTAAACTACACCCAAACTACAGCTAAACTATATCAAACTACACCTAAACCATATCCAAACTAGAGGTCGACCGATTATGATTTTTCAACGCCGATACCGATTATTGGAGGACCAAAAAAGCAAATACCAATTAATCGGCCGATTTGTATTTATTTATTTGTAATAATGACAATTACAACGATACTGAATTGACACTTATTTTAACTTAATATAATACATCAATAAAATCAATTTAGCCTCAAGTAAATAATGAATCATGTTCTATTTGGTTTAAATAATGCAAAAACAAAGTGTTGGAGAAGAAAGTAAAAGTGCAATATGTGCTATGTAAGAAAGCTAACGTTTCAGTTCCTTGCTCAGAACATGAGAACATATGAAAGCTGGTGGTTCCTTTTAACATGAGTCTTCAATATTCCCAGGTAAGAAGTTTTAGGTTGTGGTTATTATAGGAATTATAGGACTATTTCCCTCTATACCATTTGTATTTCATCAACCTTTGACTATTAGCTTCCGTCCCTCTCCCGCTCCTCCATGGGCTCCAACCAGGAACACAACGACAACAGCCACCCTCGAAGCAGCGTTACCCATGCAGAGCAAGGGAAACAACTACTGCAAGGCTCAGAGCGAGTGATGTTTGAAACGCTATTAGCGCGCGCTAACTAGCTAGCCATTTCACTTCGGTTACACCAGCCTCATCTCGCGAGTTGATAGGCTTGAAGTCATAAACCGCGCAATGCTTGACGCACAACGAAGAGCTGCTGGCAAAATGCACAAAAGTGCTGTTTGAATGAATGTTTACGCGCCTGCTTCTGCCTACCACCGCTCAGTCAGATACTTAGATACTTGTATGCTCAGTCAGATTATATGCAACGCAGGACACGCTAGATAACATCTCGTAATATTATCAACCATGTGTAGTTAACTTGTGATTATGATTGATTGTTTTTTATAAGATAAGTTTCATGCTAGCTAGCAACTTACCTTGGCTTACTGCATTCGCATAACAGGCAGTCTCCTTGTGGAGTGCGACGAGAGAGAGTCAGGTCGTTATTGCGTTGGACTAGTTAACTGTAAGGTTACAAGATTGGATCCCCCGAGCTGACAAGGTGAAAATCTGTTGTTCTGCCCCTGAACAAGGCAGTTAATCCACTGTTCCTTGGCCGTCATTGAAAATAAGAATGTGTTCTTAACTGACTTGCCTAGTTAAATAAAGGTATATATAAAAAAAACAAATATATAAAAACGTTTTTTTTTTTTAAATTGGCAAATCGGCGCCCAAAAATACAGATTTCCGATTGTTATGAAAGTGGCCCAAATTAATCGGTCCATTCCGATTAATTGGTCAACCTCTAATCCAAACTACACCCAAACTACAACTAAACTATGTCAAACTTTATCTAAACTACACCTAAACTATATCCAAACTACATCCAAACTACCGCTAAACTATGTCAAACTTTATCTGAACTACACCTAAACTATATCCAAACTGCACACAAACTACAGCTAAACTATGTCAAACTTTATCTAAACTACACCCAAACTACAGCTAAACTATGTCAAACTATATCCAATCTAAATTATATCCAAACTACACCTAAACTATATCCAAACTACATCTAAACTATATCCAAACTACACCTAAACTATATCCAAACTACACCTAAACTATATCCAAACTACACCTAAACTATATCCAAACTACACCTAAACTATATCCAAACTACACCTAAACTACACCCAAACTATATCCAAACTACATCTAAACTATATCCAAACCACACCTAAACTACACCTAAACTATATCCAAACTACATCTAAACTATATCCAAACTACACCTAAACTATATCCAAACTACACCCAAACTACACCTAAACTATGTCAAACTACACCTAAACTACATCCAAACTACACCTAAACTACATCCAAACTACACCTAAACTATATCCAAATTACATCTAAACTCTATCCAAACAACACCCAAACTATATCCAAACTACATCTAAACTATATCCAAACTACACCCAAACTATATCCAAACTACACCCAAACAACACCTAGACTATATCCAAACTACATCTAAACTATATCCAAACTACATCTAAACTATATCCAAACTACATCTAAACTATATCCAAAGTACACCCAAACTACACCTAAACTATGTCAAACTACATCCAAACTACATCCAAAAAACATATGTCATTATGGGGTATTGAGTCATTATGGGCTATTGAGTCATTATGGGTTATTGAGTCATTATGGGTTATTGAGTCATTATGGGATAGTGTGTCATTACGGGGTATTGAGTCATTATGGGGTATTGTATCATTATGGGCTATTGAGTCATTATGGGGTATTGAGTCATTATGGGGTTTTGAGTCATTATGGGGTTTTAAGTCATTATGGGGTATTGAGTTATTATGGGGTATTGTATCATTATGGGCTATTGAGTCATTATGGGGTATTGAGTCATTACGGGGTATTGAGTCATTATGGGGTATTGATTCATTATGGGGTATTGAGTCATTATGGGGTTTTGAGTCATTATGGGGTATTGAGTCATTATGGGCTATTGAGTCATTATGGGGTTTTGAGTCATTACGGGGTATTGAGTCATTACCGGATATTGTGTCATTATGGGGCATTGAGTCATTATGGGGTATTGTGTCATTATGGGGTATTTAGTCATTATGGGGTATTGAGTCATTATGGGGTATTGAGTCATTATGGGGTATTTAGTCATTATGGGGTATTTAGTCATTACGGGGTATTGAGTCATTACCGGATATTGTGTCATTATGGGGCATTGAGTCATTATGGGGTATTTAGTCATTATGGGGTATTGAGTTATTATGGGGTATTGAGTCATTATGGGGTAGTGTGTCATTATGGGGTATTGTGTGTAGATTGATTGGGGGGAGGCGGGAGGGGAAACAAGTTAATCCATTTTATAATAAATCTGTAACGTAACAAACAAAATAAGGTCAAGGGGTCTGAATTCTTTCCGAATGCGCTGTGTGTAATATACACTCACTGTATAATATACACTCACTGTATAATCTCCTTCCTCCTTTATTCTGTCTCATCCTCACGACATCACCACCCTGCCTTCTGTTTCTCCCTTACTTCCTCATCTTTTCTTCCCTTCCTCCCATCCTCCCTCCTTTCTTCTTTCCCTTCTTCCCCCTCCCTCCTTTCTTCCCTCCTCCCTCCCTTCTTCCTCCCCTCCTCCCTCCTCCTTCTTCCTCCTCCCTCCTTTCTTCCCTCCTCCCTCCCTTCTTCCTCCCCTCCTCCCTCCTTCTTCCTCCCCTCCTCCCTCCCCTCTTCCTCCCTCCTTCTTCCTCCCCTCCTCCCTCCTTCTTCCTCTCCTCCTCTCTCCTTTCTTCCCTCCCTTCTTCCTCCCCTCCTCCCTCCTTCTTCCTACCCTCCTTCTTCCTCCCCTCCTCTCTCCTTTCTTCCATCCCTCCCTCCCTCCCTCCCTCCCTCCCTCCCTCCCTCCCTCCCTCCCTCCCTCCCTCCCTCCCTCCCCCTCCCTCCCTCCCTCCCTCCCTCCCTCCTTTCTTCTTTCCCTTCTTCCCCCTCCCTCCTTTCTTCCCTCCTCCCTCCCTTCTTCCTCCCCTCCTCCCTCCTCCTTCTTCCTCCTCCCTCCTTTCTTCCCTCCTCCCTCCCTTCTTCCTCCCCTCCTCCCTCCTTCTTCCTCCCCCTCCTCCCTCCCCTCTTCCTCCCTCCTTCTTCCTCCCCTCCTCCCTCCTTCTTCCTCTCCTCCTCTCTCCTTTCTTCCCTCCCTTCTTCCTCCCCTCCTCTCTCCTTTCTTCCATCCCTTCTTCCTCCCCTCCTCCCTCCTTCTTACCCCCTCCTTTCTCCTTTCTTCCCTCCCTTCTTCCTCCCCTCCTTCTTCCGCTCCCCCCTCCCTCCCTCCCTCCCTCCCTCCCTCCCTCCCTCCCTCCCTCCCTCCCTCCCTCCCTCCCTCCTCCACCTTCCTCCTCTTCTGAGTGTTGATTCCATCAGTGCTGTTGTTAAATGTGTGTTGTGTAAACATGTGAGTGACTGTGTCTCTCGTGGTTTAAACAGCAGAAAGCAGTCGTCTGATGTTAGGAAGTTTTCTGTGGTTTTCCTAATCCCTCTCTGACTCCTTCAAGATGAAGTCCCTCTTTTGGAAGCTTTATAAAGCTTGTAGAAACATCTAAAAAGCATGTAGAAACTTCTTCCACAGTCTTCTACTGTCTTCTTCCACAGTCTTCTACTGTCTTCTTCTACTGTCTTCTTCCACAGTCTTCTTCTACTGTCTTCTTCCACAGTCTTCTACTATCTTCTTCCACAGTCTTCTACTGTCTTCTTCTATTATCTTCTTCCACAGTCTTCTACTGTCTTCTTCTACTGCCTTCTTCCACAGTCTTCTACTGTCTTGTTCTACTGTCTTCTTCCACAGTCTTCTACTGTCTTCTTCTACTGTCTTCTTCCACAGTATTCTTCCACTGTCTTCTTCAACAGTCTTCTTCCCCAGTCTTCTTCCACTGTATTCTTCTACAGTCTTCTTCCACTGTCTTCTTCCACAGTCTTCTACTGTCTTCTTCTACTGTCTTCTTCCACAGTCTTCTTCTACAGTATTCTTCCACTGTCTTCTTCCACTGTCTTCTTCCCCAGTCTTCTTCCACTGTCTTCTTCCACAGTCTTCTTCCACTGTCTTCTTCCACAGTCTTCTTCACCAGTCTTCTTCCACTGTCCTCTTCTACAGTCTTCTTCCACTGTCTTCTTCCACTGTCTTCTTCTACAGTCTTCTTCTACAGTCTTCTTCTACAGTCTTCTTCCCCAGTCTTCTTTCACTGTATTCTTCGACTGTCTTCTTCCACTGTCTTCTTCCACAGTCTTCTACTGTCTTCTTCTACTGTCTTCTTCCACTGTCTTCTTCCCCAGTCTTCTTCCACTGTCTTCTTCTACAGTCTTCTTCTACAGTCTTCTTCCCCCTCCCTCCTTTCTTCCCTCCTCCCTCCCTTCTTCCTCCCCTCCTCCCTCCTCCTTCTTCCTCCTCCCTCCTTTCTTCCCTCCTCCCTCCCTTCTTCCTCCCCTCCTCCCTCCTTCTTCCTCCCCTCCTCCCTCCCCTCTTCCTCCCTCCTTCTTCCTCCCCTCCTCCCTCCTTCTTCCTCTCCTCCTCTCTCCTTTCTTCCCTCCCTTCTTCCTCCCCTCCTCTCTCCTTTCTTCCATCCCTTCTTCCTCCCCTCCTCCCTCCTTCTTACCCCCCTCCTTTCGCTTTTCTTCCCTCCCTTCTTCCTCCCCTCCTTCTTCCGCCCCCCCCTCCCTCCCTCCCTCCCTCCCTCCCTCCCTCCCTCCCTCCCTCCCTCCCTCCCTCCCTCCCTCCTCCACCTTCCTCCTCTTCTGAGTGTTGATTCCATCAGTGCTGTTGTTAAATGTGTGTTGTGTAAACATGTGAGTGACTGTGTCTCTCGTGGTTTAAACAGCAGAAAGCAGTCGTCTGATGTTAGGAAGTTTTCTGTGGTTTTCCTAATCCCTCTCTGACTCCTTCAAGATGAAGTCCCTCTTTTGGAAGCTTTATAAAGCTTGTAGAAACATCTAAAAAGCATGTAGAAACTTCTTCCACAGTCTTCTACTGTCTTCTTCCACAGTCTTCTACTGTCTTCTTCTACTGTCTTCTTCCACAGTCTTCTTCTACTGTCTTCTTCCACAGTCTTCTACTATCTTCTTCCACAGTCTTCTACTGTCTTCTTCTATTATCTTCTTCCACAGTCTTCTACTGTCTTCTTCTACTGTCTTCTTCCACAGTCTTCTACTGTCTTCTTCTACTGTCTTCTTCCACAGTCTTCTACTGTCTTCTTCTACTGTCTTCTTCCACAGTATTCTTCCACTGTCTTCTTCTACAGTCTTCTTCCCCAGTCTTCTTCCACTGTATTCTTCTACAGTCTTCTTCCACTGTCTTCTTCCACAGTCTTCTACTGTCTTCTTCTACTGTCTTCTTCCACAGTCTTCTTCTACAGTATTCTTCCACTGTCTTCTTCCACTGTCTTCTTCCCCAGTCTTCTTCCACTGTCTTCTTCCACAGTCTTCTTCCACTGTCTTCTTCTACAGCCTTCTTCCACTGTCTTCTTCCACAGTCTTCTTCACCAGTCTTCTTCCACTGTCTTCTTCCACTGTCTTCTTCCACTGTCTTCTTCTACAGTCTTCTTCTACAGTCTTCTTCCCCAGTCTTCTTTCACTGTATTCTTCTACAGTCTTCTTCCACTGTCTTCTTCCACAGTCTTCTACTGTCTTCTTCTACTGTCTTCTTCCACAGTCTTCTTCCACTGTCTTCTTCTACAGTCTTCTTCCACTGTCTTCTTCCACAGTCTTCTTCACCAGTCTTCTTCCACTGTCCTCTTCTACAGTCTTCTTCCACTGTCTTCTTCCACTGTCTTCTTCTACAGTCTTCTTCTACAGTCTTCTTCCCCAGTCTTCTTCCACTGTCTTCTTCCACAGTCTTCTTCACCAGTCTTCTTCCACTGTCCTCTTCTACAGTCTTCTTCCACTGTCTTCTTCCACTGTCTTCTTCTACAGTCTTCTTCTACAGTCTTCTTCCACTGTCTTCTTCCACAGTCTTCTTCCACAGTCTTCTACTGTCTTCTTCCCCAGTCTTCTTTCACTGTATTCTTCCACTGTCTTCTTCCACTGTCTTCTTCCCCAGTCTTCTTCCACTGTCTTCTTCTACAGTCTTCTTCTACAGTCTTCTTCCCCAGTCTTCTTCCACTGTATTCTTCTACAGTCTTCTTCCACTGTCTTCTTCCACAGTCTTCTTCTACAGTCTTCTTCTACAGTCTTCTTCTACAGTCTTCTTCCACTGTATTCTTCTACAGTCTTCTTCCACTGTCTTCTTCCACAGTCTTCTACTGTCTTCTTCCACAGTCTTCTACTGTCTTCTTCTACTGTCTTCTTCCACAGTCTTCTTCTACAGTCTTCTTCCACTGTCTTCTTCCACTGTCTTCTTCTACAGTCTTCTTCTACAGTCTTCTTCCCCAGTCTTCTTCCACTGTATTCTTCTACAGTCTTCTTCCACTGTCTTCTTCCACTGTATTCTTCTACAGTCTTCTTCCACTGTCTTCTTCCACAGTCTTCTACTGTCTTCTTCTACTGTCTTCTTCCACAGTCTTCTTCTACAGTATTCTTCCACTGTCTTCTTCCACTGTCTTCTTCCCCAGTCTTCTTCCACTGTCTTCTTCCACAGTCTTCTTCCACTGTCTTCTTCTACAGTCTTCTTCCACTGTCTTCTTCCACAGTCTTCTTCACCAGTCTTCTTCCACTGTCTTCTTCCACTGTCTTCTTCCACTGTCTTCTTCTACAGTCTTCTTCTACAGTCTTCTTCCCCAGTCTTCTTTCACTGTATTCTTCTACAGTCTTCTTCCACTGTCTTCTTCCACAGTCTTCTACTGTCTTCTTCTACTGTCTTCTTCCACAGTCTTCTTCCACTGTCTTCTTCTACAGTCTTCTTCCACTGTCTTCTTCCACAGTCTTCTTCACCAGTCTTCTTCCACTGTCCTCTTCTACAGTCTTCTTCCACTGTCTTCTTCCACTGTCTTCTTCTACAGTCTTCTTCTACAGTCTTCTTCCCCAGTCTTCTTCCACTGTCTTCTTCCACAGTCTTCTTCACCAGTCTTCTTCCACTGTCCTCTTCTACAGTCTTCTTCCACTGTCTTCTTCCACTGTCTTCTTCTACAGTCTTCTTCTACAGTCTTCTTCCACTGTCTTCTTCCACAGTCTTCTTCCACAGTCTTCTACTGTCTTCTTCCCCAGTCTTCTTTCACTGTATTCTTCCACTGTCTTCTTCCACTGTCTTCTTCCCCAGTCTTCTTCCACTGTCTTCTTCTACAGTCTTCTTCTACAGTCTTCTTCCCCAGTCTTCTTCCACTGTATTCTTCTACAGTCTTCTTCCACTGTCTTCTTCCACAGTCTTCTTCTACAGTCTTCTTCTACAGTCTTCTTCTACAGTCTTCTTCCACTGTATTCTTCTACAGTCTTCTTCCACTGTCTTCTTCCACAGTCTTCTACTGTCTTCTTCCACAGTCTTCTACTGTCTTCTTCTACTGTCTTCTTCCACAGTCTTCTTCTACAGTCTTCTTCCACTGTCTTCTTCCACTGTCTTCTTCTACAGTCTTCTTCTACAGTCTTCTTCCCCAGTCTTCTTCCACTGTATTCTTCTACAGTCTTCTTCCACTGTCTTCTTCCACAGTCTTCTTCTACAGTCTTCTTCTACAGTCTTCTTCTACAGTCTTCTTCCACAGTATTCTTCCACTGTCTTCTTCCACTGTCTTCTTCCACTGTCTTCTTCTACAGTCTTCTTCCACTGGCTTCTTCCACTGTCTAATGTTTTGAAATATATGTAAAAAGTATTTAGTCTGTAATGTCGTTTTCGTTATGTGTCGGACCCCCAGTAAGACTAGCTGTTTCCATTGGCGTCGGCTAATGGGGATCCTAATAAATCACATCTAAAAAATTTTTTATTCCAGTCTTCTTCTACTATCTTCTTCCACAGTCTTCTACTGTCTTCTTCTATTATCTTCTTCCACAGTCTTCTACTGTCTTCTTCTACTGTCTTCTTCCACAGTCTTCTACTGTCTTCTTCTACTGTCTTCTTCCA
>NC_088234.1:1527763-1537763 GCF_036934945.1 Oncorhynchus masou masou | reverse complement strand
TATTATTATATTTTATATTATATTATTATATTAGATATTTTATATTATATTATATATTTTATATTATAATATTTTATATTATATTATTATATTTTATATTATATTATTATAGTATATATATTATATTATTTTATTATATATTTTATATTATTGTATTTTATATTATATTATATATTTTATATTATATTATATATTTTATATTATATTATGATATTTTATATTATATTATTATATTTTTTATTATATTATTATATTCTAAATTTTATATTATATTATTATATTTTATATTGTATTATTATATATTTTATATTATATTATATATTTTATTATTTTATTTTATATTTTGTATTATATTATTATATTATATATATTTGTATTTTCTTCTTATATATTATTATATATTATGCTCTATTATTATGTGTTGTTCTATTTTATATAACAGGATCAGCCTGTAGTGTGGTGTTCCACTTTAATTTTGAGTGTGACTCCAAATCCAGACCTCCATGGGTTGATAAATTTGATTTCCATTGATCATTTTTGTGTGATTTTGTTGTCAGCACATTCAACTATGTAAAGAAAAAGTATTTAATAAGAATATTTCATTCATTCAGATCTAGCATGTGTTATTTTAGTGTTCCCTTTATTTTTTTGAGCAGTGTGTATCCAACCCAACTCCAAATACTGTATCCATGACTATATCCAACCCAACTCAAAATACTATATCCATGACTATATCCAACCCAACTCCATATACCTGCAACATCCTCCAGCATGACCGGTTTGGCGGTGGGTCAGTCATGGTGTGGGGTGGCATTTCTTTGGGGGGCTGCACAGCCCTCCATGTGCTCGACCAGAGGTAGCCTGACTGCCATTAGGTACCGAGATGAGATCCTCAGACCCCTTGTGAGACCATATGCTGGTGCGGTTGGCCCTGGGTTCCTCCTAATGCAAGACAATGCTAGACCTCATGTGGCTGGAGTGTGTCAGCAGTTCCTGCAAGAGGATGGCATTGATGCTATGGACTGGCCCCCACGTTCCCCAGACCTGAATCTGTCCTCCACTAATTACCTGTATTAATGGCACCTTTTTGAACTTGTTATCAATATAAAAGGCACCTGTCCACAACCTCAAACAGTCACACTCCAAACTCCATTATGACCAAGACCAAAGAGCTGTCAAAGGACACCAGAAACAAAATTGTAGACCTGCACCAGGCTGGGAAGACTGAATCTGCAATAGGTAAGCAGCTTGGTTTGAAGTTGAGTTTGGAGTGTGACTGTTTGAGGTTGTGGACAGGTGTCCTTTATACTGATAACAAGTTCAAACAGGTGCCATTAATACAGGTAACGAGTGGAGGACAGAGGAGCCTTTTAAACAAGAAGTTACAGGTCTGTGAGAGCCAGAAATCTTGCTTTTTTGTAGGTGACCAAGTACTTATTTTACACCATAATGTGCAAATAAGTTCATAAAAAATCCTACAATGTGATTTTCTGGATTTTTTTTCTAATTTTGTCTGTCATAGTTGAAGTGTACCTATGATGAAAATTACAGGCCTCTCTCATATTTTTAAGTGGGAGAACTTGCACAATTGATGGCTGACTAAATACTTTTTTGCCCCACTGCATATGTTGTTCTATTTTATATTATATTTTTATATCATATATATTTGTATTATATTATTATATATTGTGTTCTATTAATATATGTTGTTCTAAATTATATTATATTATTATATCATATATATTTGTATTATATCATTATATATTGTGTTCTATTAATATATGTTGTTCTATATTATATGATCCTGTGTTAATTCTAAGTCACCTCCCTCCTTCCTCTAGAAGTGGTAATGAACACTAAACTAGAGACGTCAGATCTACGATGGACCGTTTACCCACACACAGACTCTGAGGTATACACACACACACACACACACACACACACACACACACACACACACACACACACACACACACACACACACACACACACACACACACACACACTAATGCACCGTATTGCTGGAACCAATTCATAACACATGTCATCTTGATGTTCTGGTGCTGTTCGGACAGTTTAAAGTCTTGATGTTCTGGTGCTGTTCGGACAGTTTAAAGTCTTGATGTTCTGGTGCTGTTCGGGCAGTTTAAAGTCTTGATGTTCTGGTGCTGTTCGGACAGTTTAAAGTCTTGATGTTCTGGTGCTGTTCGGACAGTTTAAAGTCTTGATGTTCTGGTGCTGTTCGGACAGTTTAAAGTCTTGATGTTCTGGTGCTGTTCGGGCAGTTTAAAGTCTTGATGTTCTGGTGCTGTTCGGGCAGTTTAAAGTCTTGATGTTCTGGTGCTGTTCGGGCAGTTTAAAGCCTTGATGTTCTGGTGCTGTTCGGGCAGTTTAAAGTCTTGATGTTCTGGTGCTGTTCGGACAGTTTAAAGTCTTGATGTTCTGGTGCTGTTCGGACAGTTTAAAGTCTTGATGTTCTGGTGCTGTTCGGACAGTTTAAAGTCTTGATGTTCTGGTGCTGTTCGGGCAGTTTAAAGTCTTGATGTTCTGGTGCTGTTCGGGCAGTTTAAAGCCTTGATGTTCTGGTGCTGTTCGGACAGTTTAAAGTCTTGATGTTCTGGTGCTGTTCGGACAGTTTAAAGTCTTGATGTTCTGGTGCTATTCGGACAGTTTAAAGTCTTGATGTTCTGGTGCTGTTCGGACAGTTTAAAGTCTTGATGTTCTGGTGCTGTTCGGGCAGTTTAAAGCCTTGATGTTCTGGTGCTGTTCGGGCAGTTTAAAGCCTTGATGTTCTGGTGCTTTTCGGGCAGTTTAAAGTCTTGATGTTCTGGTGCTGTTCGGGCAGTTTAAAGTCTTGATGTTCTGGTGCTATTCGGACAGTTTAAAGTCTTGATGTTCTGGTGCTGTTCGGACAGTTTAAAGTCTTGATGTTCTGGTGCTGTTCGGACAGTTTAAAGTCTTGATGTTCTGGTGCTGTTCGGACAGTTTAAAGTCTTGATGTTCTGGTGCTGTTAAGACAGTTTAAAGTCTTGATGTTCTGGTGCTGTTCGGACAGTTTAAAGTCTTGATGTTCTGGTGCTGTTAAGACAGTTTAAAGTCTTGATGTTCTGGTGCTATTCGGACAGTTTAAAGTCTTGATGTTCTGGTGCTATTCAGGCTGTTTAAAGTATTGATGTTCTGGTGCTGTTCGGACAGTTTAAAGTCTTGATGTTCTGGTGCTGTTCGGACAGTTTAAAGTCTTGATGTTCTGGTGCTATTCGGACAGTTTAAAGTCTTGATGTTCTGGTGCTGTTCGGACAGTTTAAAGTCTTGATGTTCTGGTGCTGTTCGGACAGTTTAAAGTCTTGATGTTCTGGTGCTGTTAAGACAGTTTAAAGTCTTGATGTTCTGGTGCTGTTCGGACAGTTTAAAGTCTTGATGTTCTGGTGCTGTTCAGGCTGTTTAAAGTATTGATGTTCTGGTGCTATTCAGGCTGTTTAAAGTATTGATGTTCTGGTGCTGTTCGGACAGTTTAAAGTCTTGATGTTCTGGTGCTGTTCGGACAGTTTAAAGTATTGATGTTCTGGTGCTGTTCGGACAGTTTAAAGTCTTGATGTTCTGGTGCTGTTCGGACAGTTTAAAGTCTTGATGTTCTGGTGCTGTTCAGGCTGTTTAAAGTATTGATGTTCTGGTGCTGTTCAGGCAGTTTAAAGTCTTGATGGGGACTTATTGTAGAGGAATGTAACTGTTTTCTGGGTGATTTTAGTTCTGCTTCCCATGACTGGGTTTTTATTTATTTTAATATGTATATTTATGCTGTATATACATGGCACTCAAAAACACTCTATGATGTCATAACCCTCTAACCTGTAGTATATGATGTCATAACCCTCTAACCTGTATTATATGATGTCATAACCCTCTAACCTGTATTATATGATGTCATAACCCTCTAACCTGTATTATATGATGTCATAACCCTCTAACCTGTATTATATGATGTCATAACCCTCTAACCTGTATTATATGATGTCATAACCCTCTAACCTGTATTATATGATGTCATAACCCTCTAACCTGTATTGTATGATGTCATAACCCTCTAACCTGTATTGTATGATGTCATAACCCTCTAACCTGTATTGTATGATGTCATAACCCTCTAACCTGTATTGTATGATGTCTCAGTGGGAGGAGATGAGTGGTCTGGATGATGAAGGGACCAGCGTGAGAACTTATCAGCTGTGTCCTGGAGACAGCAGCACCTCTCATTGGCTTAGGAGCCGGCTGATCCCCCGAAGGACTGCCTCCGTGCTCTACGTAGAGATACGGTACGGACACACTGATTGGTTGATTGGTTTATAAATATTTTCAGTGATTGGTTGATTCATTGTTTGTGGTCGCTAGGTTACTCTCTAGGTTTCTTCCTTGTAGAGAGTTTTTGCTAGCCGCTATGCTTCTGCCTCAGCATTGCCTGCTCTTTGGGGTTTTAGACTGGGTTTCTGTAACACATGAAGATGTAAAAAATGGCTTCATAAATACATTTGATTGACTTGTTGATTGATTGATTATTGTATCGATGTATATATTGATTGACAGGTTTACGATGATGGAGTGTTCGTCTCTTCCCTTCAACTCCCACCGGTCCTGTAAAGAGACGTTCAACCTGCACTACTATCAGACAGACACGGACGAAGCTACCAACACACACCCTGCCTGGATGGAAAACCCCTATACTAAGGTACAGTTCCCATGGATACATAGAACGTCGTGATTGGAGTATCTGAAGTGCAGTACAGCACTCCTTTGAAATGAAGTCATTTTTAGACAAATATGGAAATGGCTAATTTTGTCACTTTCGTGGCTATGTGGTGAAGCCATACGCAACTCCTGAAGAAACGGACTTGAAGCTAGCTAGTGTATTAAGAGTTAGAGAACCTACCAACTGACTTGAAGCTAGCTAGTGTATTAAGAGTTAGAGAACCTACCAACTGACTTGAAGCTAGCTAGTGTATTAAGAGTTAGAGAACCTACCAACTGACTTGAAGCTAGCTAGTGTATTAAGAGTTAGAGAACCTACCAACTGACTTGAAGCTAGCTAGTGTATTAAGAGTTAGAGAACCTACCAACTGACTTGAAGCTAGCTAGTGTATTAAGAGTTAGAGAACCTACCAACTGACTTGAAGCTAGCTAGTGTATTAAGAGTTAGAGAACCTACCAACTGACTTGAAGCTAGCTAGTGTATTAAGAGTTAGAGAACCTACCAACTGACTTGAAGCTAGCTAGTGTATTAAGAGTTAGAGAACCTACCAACTGACTTGAAGCTAGCTAGTGTATTAAGAGTTAGAGAACCTACCAACTGACTTGAAGCTAGCTAGTGTATTAAGAGTTAGAGAACCTACCAACTGACTTGAAGCTAGCTAGTGTATTAAGAGTTAGAGAACCTACCAACTGACTTGAAGCTAGCTAGTGTATTAAGAGTTAGAGAACCTACCAACTGACTTGAAGCTAGCTAGTGTATTAAGAGTTAGAGAACCTACCAACTGACTTGAAGCTAGCTAGTGTATTAAGAGTTAGAGAACCTACCAACTGACTTGAAGCTAGCTAGTGTATTAAGAGTTAGAGAACCTACCAACTGACTTGAAGCTAGCTAGTGTATTAAGAGTTAGAGAACCTACCAACTGACTTGAAGCTAGCTAGTGTATTAAGAGTCAGAGAACCTGCCAACAGGGTTGGAGTGTGTCCCCATTGACAACCAACCAACCAACCAACCAACCAAACAAACAATCCTTCCTTGTTTATGGACCATTACAGGAAGACCCCTCCAGATGACCTTCTTGGTTTACCAACCTGTCTAACCCTCTGACCCCTCCAGATGACCTTCTTCGTTTACCATCCTGTCTAACCCTCTGACCCCTCCAGATGACCTTCTTGGTTTACCATCCTGTCTAATCCTCTGACCCCTCCAGATGACCTTCTTGGTTTACCATCCTGTCTAACCCTCTGACCCCTCCAGATGACCTTCTTGGTTTACCATCCTGTCTAACCCTCTGACCCCTCCAGACGACCTTCTTGGTTTACCATCCTGTCTAACCCTCTGACCCCTCCAGATGACCTTCTTGGTTTACCATCCTGTCTAACACTCTGACCCCTTCAGATGACCTTCTTGGTTTACCATCCTGTCTAACCCTCTGACCCCTCCAGATGACCTTCTTGGTTTACCATCCTGTCTAACCCTCTGACCCCTCCAGATGACCTTCTTGGTTTACCAACCTGTCTAACACTCTGACCCCTCCAAATGACCTTCTTGGTTTACCATCCTGTCTAACCCTCTGACCCCTCCAGATGACCTTCTTGGTTTACCATCCTGTCTAACCCTCTGACCCCTCCAGATGACCTTCTTGGTTTACCATCCTGTCTAACCCTCTGACCCCTCCAGATGACCTTCTTGGTTTACCATCCTGTCTAACCCTCTGACCCCTCCAGATAACCTTGGTTTACCATCCTGTCTAACCCTCTGACCCCTCCAGATGACCTTGGTTTACCATCCTGTCTAACCCTCTGACCCCTCCAGATGACCTTCTTGGTTTACCATCCTGTCTAACCCTCTGATTCCCAGGTGGACACAGTAGCAGCTGACTTCCTGCTTCGTAGGGGCGGAGAGAGGAAGTCCAACGTGAAGACTCTCAGGATTAGTCGGTTGACTAAAAGGGGCGTGTACCTAGCCTTCCAGGCACAGGGAGTCTGCATGGCCTTATTGGCTGTCAGGGTACGAGATCTTTAACAACTTCCTTACCTTTACCTCAAACTAGTGTTTGTGTGTCTTTCAACATTCCGCAGTTTTCTGAAGTTTTACAAAATCCCAGGCAAATGTGCGTATTCTGAGGTCAATCAATCGATACATTTCTTCACTTTCCAGTTATTTTCTAACCTGTATTTTGTCCCCAAGGTGTATTTTAAGAAGTGCCCCACCCTGACGCGTTCCTTCTCCCGATTCCCTGAGACTGTTCCACATACCTTGGTGGAGGGGGCTCAAGGAGAGTGTGTAGACAACGCCGTGACCCCCCCGGGCGAGCTGGCACGCCCTCCCAGCATGCTGTGCGGTGAGGACGGACAGTGGGTCGGTCAGCCGGCCACTGCCTGCGCCTGTCGGCCAGGGTATGAAGCTACAGACACAGACCTCCGATGCAGAGGTGAGAGAGAGAGTAACAGAGATAATATGTCAAAGAGAGTAACAGAGATAATATGTCAGAGAGAGTAACAGAGATAATGTCAGAGAGAGTAACAGAGATAATGTCAGAGAGTAACAGAGATAATATGTCAGAGAGAGTAACAGAGATAACATGTCAGAGAGAGTAACAGAGATAATATGTCAGAGAGTAACAGAGATAATATGTCAGAGAGAGTAACAGAGATAATGTCAGAGAGAGTAACAGAGATAATATGTCAGAGAGAGTAACAGAGATAATATGTCAGAGCGAGTAACAGAGATAATATGTCAGAGAGAGTAACAGAGATAATATGTCAGAGAGAGTAACAGAGATAACATGTCAGAGAGAGTAACAGAGATAACATGTCAGAGAGAGTAACAGAGATAACATGTCAGAGAGAGTAACAGAGATAACATGTCAGAGAGAGTAACAGAGATAATATGTCAGAGAGAGTAACAGAGATAATATGTCAGAGAGTAACAGAGATAATATGTCAGAGAGAGTAACAGAGATAATATGTCAGAGAGAGTAACAGAGATAATATGTCAGAGAGAGTAACAGAGATAATATGTCAGAGAGTAACAGAGATAATGTCAGAGAGAGTAACAGAGATAATGTCAGAGAGAGTAACAGAGATAATATGTCAGAGAGAGTAACAGAGATAATATGTCAGAGAGTAACAGAGATAATATGTCAGAGAGAGTAACAGAGATAATATGTCAGAGAGAGTAACAGAGATAATATGTCAGAGAGAGTAACAGAGATAATATGTCAGAGAGTAACAGAGATAATGTCAGAGAGAGTAACAGAGATAATGTCAGAGAGAGTAACAGAGATAATATGTCAGAGAGAGTAACAGAGATAATATGTCAGAGAGAGTAACAGAGATAATGTCAGAGAGAGTAACAGAGATAATATGTCAGAGAGAGTAACAGAGATAATATGTCAGAGAGAGTTACAGAGATAATGTCAGAGAGAGTAACAGAGATAATATGCCAGAGAGAGTAACAGAGATAATATGTCAGAGAGAGTAACAGAGATAATATGTCAGAGAGAGTAACAGAGATAATATGTCAGAGAGAGTAACAGAGATAATATGTCAGAGAGTAACAGAGATAATATGTCAGAGAGAGCAACATAGATAATATGTCAGAGAGAGTAACAGAGATAATATGTCAGAGAGAATAACAGAGATAATGTCAGAGAGAGTAACAGAGATAATATGTCAGAGAGAGTACCAGAGATAATGTCAGAGAGAGTACCAGAGATAATATGTCAGAGAGAGTAACAGAGATAATATGTCAGAGAGAGTAACAGAGATAATATGTCAGAGAGAGTTACAGAGATAATATGTCAGAGAGAGTAACAGAGATAATATGTCAGAGAGAATAACAGAGATAATGTCAGAGAGAGTAACAGAGATAATATGTCAGAGAGAGTACCAGAGATAATGTCAGAGAGAGTACCAGAGATAATATGTCAGAGAGAGTAACAGAGATAATATGTCAGAGAGAGTAACAGAGATAATATGTCAGAGAGAGTTACAGAGATAATGTCAGAGAGAGTAACAGAGATAATATGGCTGTTCCACTGATGTCAGAAGGTGAATTCACCAATTTGTAAGTCGCTCTGGATAAGAGCGTCTGCTAAATGACTTAAATGTAAATGTAAATGTAATATGTCAGAGAGAGTAACAGAGATAATATGTCAGAGAGAGTAACAGAGATAATATGTCAGAGAGAGTAACAGAGATAAACAGACGAGAGGGAGAAACAGAAGAGAGATGGTAACAGACTAGAGGGAGATGGTAACAGACTAGAGGGAGAAACAGAAGGTAACAGACTAGAGGGAGAAACAGAAGAGAGATGGTAACAGACTAGAGAGAGATGGTAACAGACTAGAGGGAGAAACAGAAGAGAGATGGTAACAGACTAGAGGGAGAAACAGAAGAGAGATGGTAACAGACTAGAGGGAGAAACAGAAGAGAGATGGTAACAGACTAGAGGGAGAAACAGAAGAGAGATGGTAACAGATGAGAGAGAGATGGTAACAGACGAGAGAGAGATGGTAACAGACTAGATGGAGAAACAGAAGAGAGATGGTAACAGACGAGAGAGAGATGGTAACAGACGAGAGAGAGATGGTAACAGACTAGAGAGAGATGGTAACAGACTAGAGGGAGATGGTAACAGACTAGAGGGAGAAACAGAAGAGAGATGGTAACAGACTAGTGGGAGAAACAGAAGAGAGATGGTAACAGACTAGAGGGAGATGGCAACAAGATGGAAGGTTGTGGGAGGGATGGAGAGTTGTGGGAAGAAGGAAGGAGAGAAAAGTCTTGGTGAGTGATAGAGGTTAGAGGTCAACCTGCTGCTCTAAAGCTTTGTGTGTGTGTGTGTGTGTGTGTGTGTGTGTGTGTGTGTGTGTGTGTGTGTGTGTGTGTGTGTGTGTGTGTGTGTGTGTGTGTGTGTGTGTGTGTGTGTGTGTGAGAGAGACATTGTGTCTGTGTGTTAGCCAGTTCAGTGTATGGAAAAGGAGAGGTATGTCAGTCTGGGGATAAAGCCACATCAAAGGAACAGAGGGATAGAGAGAACAAGAGAATGAAAGAGAAATGATGGAGAGATGAGCCAGGGTGTCGTCTCTCTCCCGGGTCAAATTACCCACGCTGCACCTCACCACACCCTGCTCCACCTGCAAAGCTGAGGCTCATCTGTATTCTATAGCTGGGAGTGATAGGATACGCTACTGTATCACACACACACACACACACACACACAGCGGAGACACACGCACACACACACACACACACA
>NC_088234.1:1517763-1522763 GCF_036934945.1 Oncorhynchus masou masou | reverse complement strand
GCGTTGTGATATTCTGGAACGCGGCCGTAGAATACAGTCGTTGTGATGTTCTCGAACGCGGCCGTAGAATACAGGCGTTGTGATGTTCTGGAACGCGGCCGTAGAATACAGTCGTTGTGATGTTCTGGAACACGGCCGTAGAATACAGTCGTTGTGATGTTCTCGAACGCGGCCGTAGAATACAGGCGTTGTGATGTTCTGGAACGCGGCCGTAGAATACAGTCGTTGTGATGTTCTGGAACACGGCCGTAGAATACAGTCGTTGTGATGTTCTGGAACACGGCCGTAGAATACAGTCGTTGTGATGTTCTGGAACGCGGCCGTAGAATACAGTCGTTGTGATGTTCTGGAACGCGGCCGTAGAATACAGTCGTTGTGATGTTCTGGAACACGGCCGTAGAATATAGGCGTTGTGATGTTCTGGAACGCGGCCGTAGAATACAGTCGTTGTGATGTTCTGGAACGCGGCCGTAGAATACAGTCGTTGTGATGTTCTGGAACACGGCCGTAGAATACAGGCGTTGTGATGTTCTGGAACGCGGCCGTAGAATACAGGCGTTGTGATGTTCTGGAAGGCGGCCGTAGAATATAGTCGTTGTGATGTTCTGGAACGCGCCGTAGAATACAGTCGTTGTGATGCTCTGGAGGGAACGCGCCGTAGAATACAGTTGTTGTGATATTCTGGAACGCAGCCGTAGAATACAGTCGTTGTGATGCTCTGGAGGAACGCGGCCGTAGAATACAGGCGTTGTGATGTTCTGGAACGCGGCCGTAGAATGCAGTCGTTGTGATGTTCTGGAACGCGGCCGTAGAATACAGTCGTTGTGATGTTTTGGAACGCGGCCGTAGAATACAGTCGTTGTGATGCTCTGGAACGCGGCCGTAGAATACAGTCGTTGTGATGTTCTGGAACACGGCCGTAGAATACAGTCGTTGTGATGTTCTGGAACGCGGCCGTAGAATACAGTCGTTGTGATGTTCTGGAACGCGGCCGTAGAATACAGTCGTTGTGATGTTCTGGAACACGGCCGTAGAATACAGTCGTTGTGATGCTCTGGAACGCGGCCGTAGACTATAGGCGTTGTGATGTTCTGGAACGCGGCCGTAGAATACAGGCGTTGTGATGTTCTGGAACGCGGCCGTAGAATACAGGCGTTGTGATGTTCTGGAACGCGGCCGTAGAATACAGTCGTTGTGATGCTCTGGAGGGAACGCGGCCGTAGAATACAGTCGTTGTGATGTTCTGGAACGCGGCCGTAGAATACAGTCGTTGTGATGCTCTGGAACACGGCCGTAGAATACAGTCGTTGTGATGCTCTGGAACACGGCCGTAGAATACAGTCGTTGTGATGCTCTGGAGGGAACGCGGCCGTAGAATACAGTCGTTGTGATGTTCTGGAACGCGGCCGTAGAATACAGTTGTTGTGATGTTCTGGAACGCAGCCGTAGAATACAGTCGTTGTGATGCTCTGGAGGGAACGCGGCCGTAGAATACATTCGTTGTGATGTTCTGGAATGCGGCCGTAGAATACAGTCGTTGTGATGTTCTGGAACGCGGCCGTAGAATACAGTCGTTGTGATGCTCTGGAACGCGGCCGTAGAATACAGTCGTTGTGATGTTCTGGAACGCGGCCGTAGAATACTGTCGTTGTGATGTTCTGGAACGCGGCCGTAGAATACAGTCGTTGTGATGCTCTGGAACGCGGCCACAGGCTACATCACCATGGTTAAGCAGCGGGCGACTAGAGATTTAAACGTGAAGGGAGGGGAGTGTGAGCAGCAGCTCCGTTTTAGATAAACGACTGTGGAAAATAGCACACGGGCAGAAGGTGATCCTAAGCATTGAAAAAGAGGTTTCCGTTGGGACGGGCGGGGCGTTGGTGAACCCTCAGTACCCATGGCCTTTCTTCTGTTCCTGCTCTCTGACTGGAACCCATTGTTGCTGTCCCACTCAATGGAGCTTAAAGCCACCTGGGAAATCTATAAACATGACTTGACTGTTTGTCCCCCCCCCATCCTGTCTCTCCCCCAGGCCCCCCTCAGCGCCCCGCTCCATTGTAACCCAGATCAACGACACCATGGTGACGTTAGAGTGGTCGGAACCTTTGGAACGCGGTGGCCGTGGAGACCTGACCTACAGCGTGGGGTGTGTCCGCTGTGGCGCTCCCTCAGAGGGCATGTCTTCCCTGTGAAGAGGGCGTGTCCTATCGCCCCAGCCAGCACGGCCTATCACAGCGCAGGGTGGTCATCCGCGGGCTCCTCCCACACACCACCTACACCTTCACGGTTCAGTCAGAGAACGGCGTCTCACAGCTCAGCCTATCGGAACCCTCCGTGGAAAGGGTCAATATCACAACCAGCCGAGACGGTATGGAGACACTACACACACCTTATACATCCACACAGAGACTAAACACACATCTACACTCTATAGATCTACATGTTATTAAATCTGTCTGAGTAATGCTTTTTATTTTGTTGGTGTCTGTCTCTGTGTGTCTCTGTGTGTCTCTCTGTGTGTCTCTCTGTGTCTCTCTCTCTCTGTGTGTCTCTCTGTGTGTCTGTCTGTGTGTCTCTCTGTGTGTCTCTCTCTGTGTGTCTCTGTCTCTCTCTGTGTGTCTCTCTCTGTGTGTCTCTGTGTGTCTCTCTGTGTGTCTCTCTGTGTCTCTCTCTCTCTGTGTGTCTCTCTGTGTGTCTGTCTGTGTGTCTCTCTCTGTGTCTCTCTCTCTGTGTGTCTCTCTCTGTGTGTCTCTCTCTGTGTGTGTCTCTCTGTGTGTGTGTAAGTAGTCCCAGCCCCAGTCTCAGGTATAAGAAGGACCAAGGCATCAGAGAACAGTCTGACCCTACAGTGGAACAGTCTCCAAAACACACACTACACTGTCCTGGAGTACCAGCTACGATACTGTCCCAAGGTACACTGTCCCCAACACACTACACTGTCCCCAACACACTACACTGTCCTCAACACACTACACTGTCCCCAACACACTACACTGTCCCCAACACATTACACTGTCCCCAACACACTACATTGTCCCCAACACACTACACTGTCCCCAATACATTACACTGTCCCCAACACACTACACTGTCCCCAACACACTACACTGTCCCCAAGACACTACACTGTCCCCAAGACACTACACTGTCCCCAAGACACTACACTGTCCCCAAGACACTACACTGTCCCCAACACACTACACTGTCCCCAACACACTACACTGTCCCCAGGACACTGCACTGTCCCCATCACACTACACTGTCCCCAAGACACTACACTGTCCCCAAGACATTACACTGTCCCCAACACACTACACTGTCCCCAAGACACTACACTGTCCCCAACACACTACACTGTCCCCAACACACTGCACTGTCCCCATCACACTACAACACACTACACTGTCCCCAACACACTACACTGTCCCCAACACACTACAACACACTACACTGTCCCCAACACACTACACTGTCCCCATCACACTTCACTGTCCCCAACACACTACAACACACTACACTGTCCCCATCACACTACACTGTCCCCATCACACTACACTGTCCCCAATACACTACACTATCCCCAACACACTACACTGTCCCCAATACACTACACTGTCCCCAACACACTACACTGTCCCCAACACACTACACTGTCCCCAACACACTGCACTGTCCCCATCACACTACAACACACTACATTGTCCCCAACACACTACAACACACTACACTGTCCCCAACACACTACACTGTCCCCAAGACACTACACTGTCCCCAAGACACTACACTGTCCCCAAGACACTACACTGTCCCCAACACACTACACTGTCCCCAACACACTACACTGTCCCCAACACACTACAACACACTACACTGTCCCCAACACGCTACACTGTCCCCAAGACACTACACTGTCCCCAAGACACTACACTGTCCCCAACACAGTACACTGTCCACAACACACTACACTGTCCCCAAGACACTACACTGTCCCCATCACACTACAACACACTACACTGTCCCCAACACACTACACTGTCCCCATCACACTACACTGTCTCCAACACACTACACTGTCCCCAACACACTACACTGTCCCCAACACACTGCACCGTCCCCAATACACTGCACTGTCCCCAATACACTACACTGTCCCCAAAACACTACACTGTCCCCAACACACTACACTGTCCCCAAGACACTACACTGTCCCCAACACACTACACTGTCCCCAACACACGACACTGTCCCCAATACACTACACTGTCCCCAACACACTACACTGTCACCAACACATTACACTGTCCCCAAGACACTACACTGTCCCCAACACACTACACTGTCCCCAACACACTGCACTGTCCCCATCACACTACAACACACTACACTGTCCCCAACACACTACAACACACTACACTGTCCCCAACACACTACAACACACTACACCGTCCACAACACACTACACTGTCCCCAAGACACTACACTGTCCCCATCACACTACAACACACTACACTGTCCCCAACACACTACACTGTCCCCATCACACTACACTATCCCCAACACACTACACTGTCCCCAACACACTACACTGTCCCCAATACACGGCACTGTCCCCAATACACGACACTGTCCCCAATACACTACAATGTCTCCAACACACTACAATGTCCCCAACACACTACACTGTCCCCAACACACTGCACTGTCCCCAATACACTGCACTGTCCCCAATACACTACACTGTCCCCAACTCACTACACTGTCCCCAAAACACTACACTGTCCCCAACACACTACACTGTCCCCAAGACACTACACTGTCCCCAACACACTACACTGTCCCCAACACACGACACTGTCCCCAAGACACTACACTGTCCCCAACACACTACACTGTCCCCAAGACACTACACTGTCCCCAAGACACTACACTGTCACCAACAAATCAAACCTTATTAGTCATTATTAGCTTTGATTTGATTTTGATTGAGATGCAAAAACAGA